>NC_051164.1:20285640-20339793 GCF_013339745.2 Dermacentor silvarum | reverse complement strand
GAGTTTTTTTCTTTCAAGTAGGAGACATGGAGACTCCGGGTGAGGTTTCGATCCACAATAACGCGTAAAAATCTGTGAGTTTTCTTATATGCGATTGAGTGGCCCTCGATGCATACCTGGTAGAAATACATCGGTTTTCGTGTAAATGCCACTAGTGCACATTTTTCCGTAGATATTGTCAGACGTTGTCGGCGAAGGTATGCCACTGTCAGGGTTGCTGCTTTCTGTATTCTAGCGCGCACTTGTGGCCGTGTCACGCCGGACGCCCAGATGGAAATATCATCTGCGTAGAGCGAGACATTTGCGGTCTGTGGTAGCGTTTCGGTAAGTCCCACTAGAACGAGGTTGAAAAGAGTCGGACTCAACACTCCACCTTGTGGGACACCACGACTGGAAATATATCTATTTGTCGGGCCATCTTCTGTAAGAACAAACACCGATCTCCTTGAGAGATAGCTCCTAATCCATCTGAAAACATGGCCTCCAAGTTCTGCAGCCTCAAGAGCTTGGAGAATGACTTCGTGGGTTAGGTTGTCGTAGGCACTTTTTACATCTAAGAAGAGTGCCACAGAGAGACGCTTCATAGCTTTTATTACGATAGCAATTATATGGACACTCCAAAGCAGATTTCTGCCGTCGCCGTCGGCGTCGCCGTGAGATTCCGTATGACGTCAATGGAGATGAAATAGTCGCCGCGCGGTGGTAAGTGGTTCTTGAGGGAAAGGGAAAGGTTGGCGCTATCTTCTGCAGCCCTTGAGGGAGCACGGCTCAGCGCGCGCCGCCGAACGCTCTATGTGCGAGTGAAAGGGCGCGAGGGACGCGCGCTTTCACGGGGAGTGAACGCACGGCGGAGAACAAACGAGCGTTCTGTGCCGTGCTCCCTTAAGGGCTGCAGAAGTAGGCGTCTCTTTCCTCCTTTACAATCACCATATATGTAGAGCAAACGCGCCTTCTTCTGACGCACGAAAGCCCGTGGGGGGGGGGGGGGAGGGAGAGGGAAGGGAGGGGACGTTTAGCTGCGGCACCAAGTGCCTATTTATATCAGAGGCTCCGGCAACAGTCACCAACGCCGCACGCATTTTGTGCGAACGCGGGCAAAACGCCGACGGCGTCGACAACAGTTCTGCGTGTTGCCGGTGCTGCTGCATGTCCATGTTTATACAGTTGATAAAGCTACTATCATTACTCCGTATAGCTCTCTACAAATTTGCTATCGCAATTGATGCTTCGCCTTTCAGGTGAAACTGCGACAACTTTTTTGTTGCTGCACGGAGGTCACAAGATCAATGACGTTGTCTATTGAAGATCGTCCACGTCGAAAACCAGCCATAGCATCAGGGTAGATGTTATAGTATTCAAGGTACCACTCCAGACGTGTCCGCAACATCCTCTCCATGACCTTACCGATGCAACTCGCAAGTGCAATCGGTCGGTACGATGTAAGGTCCAGCGGAGACTTTCCAAATTCTGGGAAATGCTGGGCGTGACTTGGGTGTGCTTCGCCTAGCCCAAATACGTGGCCAATACCTTGCGGTAGCCAATCAATAGCTAATCGATACTCGATCAATAATGGATAAATTCAGGAAATGCAGGGGATGACTTGGTAGTGCTTAGCCTAGCCTAAATGCCAGGACTATAGCTAGGTGCCCATCAGCTCCGCTGTCTCTTTAGCATTGCGCTTCAAGTGCAAGCTACGCTAATTATTATTTTTTTATTGCGATAAAGACTTACCCTTGAGGCATAATTCTGCCTAGCTCCATTTTCAAATGCGTAAGCATGTCTATGCCTACCCAACGAGAATCCTGTCCGTCACGTAGGACGAATGCAATGGCTCACAACACCGTAAAGGCTACTAGCGCTTAGCAAAGTGAAGCCAACAGTGCATGCGTTCATTGAAATCACCCATACACGCAGAACAGCATATACGTTTCAATAAATAACAAACTCGAAACAAGCATCCGAACCATCAATAAAGCATCGCATACAAATGTGATGGTTTTGTAACAGCTTCGCTGGACGTCCACGTTGGGAAGGACCGATAAGAGTTGATAAGGGACGGATCATGTTAGATTAGGTTGATAACGACCGATGAGGGTTGATAAGGTTTTACACTGGTCGGATCAAGTATCATAACATTGATTATGACACCGGGCTGCGTGGAGATGAGAAAGTGGCCAATGCTTACGCATACTTGGACAACTCCCGGAGGAGTTTCTGCGTGATTTTTTTTTCTCTTGTTGTGAACTAGAATATCGGCTATCCCCTTTTGCTCTCTGATACACGCCGCTTTCTTCCTGTGTCTTAACTTTACGCGGAACATTTTTCGTTTCTGGTGTACCAGACATCTGGAAGAATGCCAACGTTATACTAATCCATAAGAGGGGAGATGTTAAAGAATTGAAAAATTATAGGCCCATTATGTCGCTTTCAGTATACTGTATAAAATATTCTCCAAGATAACTTCCAATGGAATTGGGGCAACACTTGACTTCAATCAACCAAAAGGACAGGCTGACTTCAGGAACGAATATTCTACAAGAGATGACGTCCATGTCATCAATCAGATAATTGAGAAATTTGCGGAGCACAGTTCAACCTCTCTGCAGTATGTTTCTACGAAGACTTTAAGTAATATTTAAAGATAATCGTGTTCAAATAAAAGGACGGTTGCTTCGGAGACATGCCGCCAGCGGGTGGCGACCATGCCCGTGTGGTATAGTTAGTCGCTAATTAACAAAAATATGTGAAATAACTTTTGAACAAATAATTTCAGCGGGTTCATCGTAGTTAGGAAATTGCAGCAAACCCTCTGTACAAGTGCTATCAACTTTTGGGACCTGGAAAAATGAGATTACCCACGAAAGTTTGGCGCGATGGATTTCGGCTATCCTGTTCCCAGCAAAACCGAAACTGGGAGGCCGCAGCGACCTTCGAGGCGACGTCCAGCTTACGCTGCGTACATTTGATGCTGTAAACCACAAAAATTACGCAAACTAGTAAAATATGTGATAGTTTTCAGCGATAACGAGGATTAGCGTTGCGCTCTATGGCTCCCCGCACGCTGTGCTAACAATATGCTGAGGCGACATATGACGCTACGCAGCACGCGAGGCCATTGCTGCTGTGCACGCAGCAGAAGTGGCACCCTGACAGATACCTGGCGTATTGCCACGCTGTAGCGTGAGGAATGCTGACAACAACGTTGCTGGCGTCGCACATAAATGGTGCCCGAGACGAGACAGACGGAAAACTGACAAACCTTTCGGCGATTGGCAGCGGTACACCTAGCGAGACGTTTACTGTTCTTTCCGTGCAGACCATGTGTATGCACCACGTTGTGGTAAGGGTACGACTTCTCAATAGGAACGCCACTGTGTGAGCGCACAACGGCAAATTATTTTTATTTATTAATAGCAGCTGTAGAAGCCAGAACGCTGCCCTGGCGAAATAAGCGAATCGCGAGGGTGATGATCATGTATAGCGTTTAATGGCGCAAGGGGGCCAGATATGACTTAGGAGCATGGAGGAAGGAACAGAACTAGGAGGGAGGGTCACGTGATTCCGCTAGCCTCGGCACGACAACCTCCTCTGAAGGTGCCCCTCCCGCTCTCCAGGGCCTTGTGCGCGGTGCCTTTTGCTGGAGTGCCCTAGAACTTTTGCTTAGGAATAGGTCCACATGGTTGCCGGACCATTCGTGATTGTTTGACACGTGGTAATGAATAGTGGCGCCAGCCGTCAAAGCATGGAGGCACGTAGGAAGTATAACGCGTGGGTTTCTGCTACCGCACGCGTCGTTCTTCATTCGCTTCGAATGCACAGCCTTGAAACGTGGAGAATGACTGGGGAGCCCGACCCACGACGACATAATTTTCAAAGCATCACTTGCGGTCACAACCGCAGTTAGTCGGCGCTCTCACTTCGAAACACGTCCAGCGTATACCCGAGCGAGGTCTATTGTTTCGTCAAATCAGCTGTTGTATACCTTAAACTGCGGTGCGTATTTTCTTGCAAATTTTTGTTCCGCTGTCTTGCACATATATACGATGAGACGAGATGTTTCGCGGCATAGCTATTTGTCTGGGTGTTTGCTTAGCAAAAAAAAAAAAAAAAAAAAAAAAAACGGGCAAGTTCGCACTCGGTCGTGCAAAGCTTAGGCACAGCGAAACTGTCGATCCTCAAGTCTTACTGGCTGCTACTGCTAGGTAAGCTGATAGTACCTAAATTGGTTTAACTTAACTACGCATGTAGGAAGGTATTCTCGAGCGATCATTTTCGGAGGTACCTTCCGTTTCGCGACATTTCGCGTGACCAGCGCTGGGCGCGTGGGCGCCTACGAGCGACAGCGTACCTGGCATGCCAGAAACAGACAGGCTAACCAAGGTTGGCACAGTGCCAAAAACGCTGTTACTTGCCAACACCGAACGCGTTGGAGGCTAGCCGCTCGATATCTAGCGAAAGTTGACACGACTAAGCGCAGCTCCTTTTATGGCAAACTCCGGGGCCAAGCGCGCGCACACTGGGCGAAAGCTATGCACAGTGTACGGGCGGCGCGCAGCAGACGACACGCCGGGATGACGTCAAGGCGCAGTAGTGCACAGCTGGCGGAAGCTCTGCGGAGCCATGTCTCTGATCTCTACATTAGGAAAACATAGTACAGGTCAGAAGTCTGTGTCGGGCGAAACGAGCGCGCACCTGCGCCGGCGGTTACTAGGCAACACGAGGTGACGTCATCGGTACTGCTTCGGCGCATGCACGGCAAGGCGGGCGGCATGGCTCTGCGCGTTGCCGCTGCTATTTCTATCGCTCTCATTTTCTCTTTCCCTCTCCCAAACATGCTCTCCTTAACGTCCCATATCAATTCGCAACTTGTCCACAGCACAGAGAGGAGTTGAGGTACACGCCGCTCCGCGAGGTGGTTGCTAGGCAACGCAGTGACGTCATAGTTTGGCGAGGTTTTGCGGCAGCAGGCGGCACTTTTTACGGTTAGCTAAAACAGCATCGCTGTTAAAAGTTCTACTGTACGTCTTTCGTTGTGAAAGGAATGAATAGCATTAGCCTGCACTCTAAACGCCGAAGTCATCGCCTTTCCTTGAGATTTACGTGCACAATTTTCTAAGATTATTTGTGTGGTGCGACGTCGTTACGCTGTTGACACGCGCCTATTGGGTACTCGCCGGTCTGTTGAAATCATTGCGGAGAACGACAGCGTCGACTGGGACCGTCCGGCACGGCCTTAAATATGCTGGGGGTCTCCGGCTGACCAGTCCTTCATTCGCAAGATTGGACAATGAATGAATGAATAAACTTTTATTTCCCCAGATTTCTGCCGTCGGCGTTGCCGTCGCCGTGAGGTTCTGTATGACGTCAATGGAGATGAAATCGTCGCCGCGCGCCGCCGAACGCTGTATGTGCAAGTGAAATGGCGCGAGGGACGCGCGCTTTCACGGGGAGTGAACGCACGGCGGAGAACAAACGCGCGTTCTGTGCCGTGCTCCCTTAAGGGCTGCAGAAGTAGGCGTCTCTTTCCTCCTTTACAATCACCATATATGTAGAGCAAACGCGCCTTCTTCTGACGCACGAAAGGCCGTGGGAGGGGGGGGGGGGGCAGGGAAGGGAGGCGACGTTTAGCTGCGGCTCTGATTTATATCAGAGGCTCCGGCAACAGTCACCAACGCCGCACGCATTTTGTGCGAACGCGGGCAAAACGCCGACGGCGTCGACAACAGTGCTGTGTGTTGCCGGTTCTGCTGCATGTCCAAGTTTGAACAGCGGATAAAACTACTATCCTTACTCCGTATAGCTCTCTACTAAGTTGCTATTTAAGAAAGGGGAGGGGCCGGTGGGGGGGGAGAGAGGGAGGCTTGTGTGCTCCAGTCGTAGCACCTTCTGCTTCCAGACGTTCCTCCTACCAGTCGTGGTAGGCCTCCTCAGCCCACCTCAGGACTCGGTCCTGCAGGGTGGGATCGCAGGGCAGTCTCCCACAGCTCCTCACTTCTAATTAATGGTTTGAAGTTGCGGGGGGGGGGGATATTTGATGGGGCATTTCCACATGATATGGGAGACATCTGCTGTCTAGACAGGGCAGAAGCGACACTTGGGTGTCGGGTATGTGTCAGGAAAGAATAAGTGCAAAGTGCGTGGGGTAAGAAAAGTGCGAGTTTGTAGTTGGCGCCACAATATTTCTCTCGACACAGAGAGAGGGGATATGTTAGGCATTGGTGTTTGTAATGTGTGCAAGTTTCATGGCATGTGATGAGTGCGTCTTTAATGGTCTGTTGTTGGGAGTCATTGCGTTCTAGGGTAAGGCCCACATTTCCGTCCACGAATCCTCAAGCAGCGGCATCAGCCATTTCATTGCCTGCTAGTCCTTGATGTGCTGGAGTCCATATGAGAGCGATGTAGTTTTTCGGTGGGTGAGCGACTAGTAGAGAGTGCGTTAGGTTTGTAATGTAGCCGCTACTGAAGTGCCGGATGGCAGTCTTCGAGTCACTGATGATGACATCGCAATCAGGTAGCCCCGATGCGAGTGCAATGGTGGCCTCTTCTGCGTCGCCCGCTGAGGTGGTCTTGACTGATGCTGAACGAACAGTGTTGCCTTGCTTGTCTACGGCCACTAGAGCATAACGATGTTTAGTGTTATAGGCTGCGGCGTCAGCATAGTAGACTCCTTCCGCCTGTCCATAGCTGCGTTGTAGCGCCTTGGCTCGAAGTTTCCGGCGTTCGACGCGAAATTCGGGGTGCATGTGTCTGGGTAGGAGTTGGATGTGGTATTGGCCGTGTATGTTCGGAGGAAAGTTGGTGTCGCTTGTTCTCGTTGAGTGGTGGAGCGTAGTGAAGTTGTCTCAGGATCTGTCATTGTTTTTCACAGTGTGTTGCGCCAGTCATAATTTTAGAGTGACTGAACAGGTGCTTTTCAAGCCTCGTAGACATAAAATAGTTGATGTTCGGATATCTGATGTTCCTGCAGTGAGTTTTCGCATAGAGTTAAGATGCGGATAGCACACCTCACTGTAGTCATTGCCATAATTTTATTGCAAGTATATGTTTTAGGCATTTATACCACAATCAATTTTAGGCCTCTATACAGCCACGCTAGAACTACTTACCGCTATACATGTATTCATCGATCGCTCCATATCATTTCTTAGCATGGTTCGGTGCATTACCTGACTGACATAACCCAGACTCGACTGCTTCGCACATTTGAATTCCTTCACTAACCTCGGCGTATGGTTGCCGCGCCTACTACGCGCGCATGTTCCGAAAGCCTGCAGCAGATGTAACCGAAGCGAGCTAAATCTACCTCTTGCCTGTCACGTGAGGGCCTATTTCCCATCATCCCGTTCCTCTAAATGTATATGACTAGGCTTCAAGATTGTCACATGACGCTCCCTCCTAGTTTCTTTTCCTTCCTCCATGCCAAGGAGCGCTAAGAAATGATATTGAGCGATCGATGAATACATGTATAGCGGTAAGTAGATGTAGCGTGGCTGTATAGAGGCCTAAAATTGATTGTGGTATAAATGCCTAAAACATATGCTTGCAATAAAATTATGGCAATGACTACAGTGAGGTGTGCTATACGCATAGATGACGTTATAAACTTAAGACATTGGATTAATAATAATTTCCAAGCAGCACTGCTACCTCACCAGGGCCTGGAGGCTTGTGTTGCACAGTACATACTACTGCCGAAACGTAGGCCTCTATTAACACTTTCAGACACTATGTACACAATTGTGTACACCAAGACAGTGCATCAACAACAAAAGCATTGATTAAAGTAAGGATATTTAAAATGTGTCCCGAACATCTTGAAATGCTTGTGATTGAAACAGTGTTGCAAGTTTTAACTACACAGGTCAGTGGCGCATCGACGGGGGTGTTTCGGGGGTTGTAGCCCCCCCCCCCTCCCCCCGAGGCCGACTTTACCCCCCCCATTTGTTTAACCCCTTTTCTTTCCTTGCGCATTTGAGTACGGCAACTAAGATGTAAGACGCGCAATCGTCTGCACACTTGCAAAAAGTGCATTTTTTGACCATTTCCTGTCAAGAAATTGAAATTAGTGCTGTTTAAATGGTAATGGCAAACTGTCAACCCCCCTCTGGCAGAGATTCTGGGTGCGCTACTGACACAGGCAAATTGTTTTAGTAAAACAAGTATGGAGGTAGATGGTTGGGTATTTTGCTTGGGGTGAGTATGTCACCCTTTTTCACAGCGTGTTGCGCCAGTCATAATTTTAGAGTGGCTGAACAGGTGCTTTTCAAGCCTAGTAGACATAAAGTAGTTGATGTTCGCATATCTGATGTTCCTGCAGTGAGTTTTCTCATGGAGTCTACACTCAGTAAACAAATGACAAAACTCACTAAAGAACTGACAGCTCTTAATGCATTCTGCAGCTGCAAACTTTTTGATTCTGAAGACGTAATAAATGCGGTGAAAGTAAGTTTTCAACCAATACAACTAATTGGCATCTGAAAGTGTTAAGAGGTCATGCTACAGAACACTCTGGTGTACAACATCTAGTGTGCTAACATCATTTACAGACATCTAAAACTCATTTTGTGTCAAAGAGCGGGTTCTTGGCAAGAAACAATGCCAGGTGTAATAGAATACGCTGTCTGTGTGCTAGAGGAAAGTGTTTTTTTCTTTGATCTACTTCGCGACATCTAAGCAAGATGTGGAGAATAGTTAGCGTTTTTCCACATTTCGCAGACAGGAGAAGCGGTGATTCATTTTGTTAGTGTGGAACACGATGGACCACTTTAGCTGGCCCGGAGTCTGACTGCCTGCGTGAGGGTGACTTGGCTTCGACGCTTTAGCAGCTAAACGCAACTCTCCACAAGGGAGCTACACATACGCGTCGATATACCGCGACAGCACAATGAAGGCGGCACGACCAGTTTTTCCAACTTGTCACTTTAGCATTGCACAGAATACCTAGGATCTATGCAGAGTGTCAGCATGTGCTCGGAGGTTTCATGACCGGCCGGCCTTTCGGGTCAGCCTGGGCCAATGGTGTGCTCTAACACTAATAAAAAGGCTGCGGTTTGGAGAAGTCAGTTTAAGCTGCCTGCGGCAAAAAGACGGAGTACACAAGGCCAAAACGGCTGCAAACCATCGGTAAATTTATCACAGTCCGAAACACTTACAATTAACCAACAGGCTTTATGGTTGACAAAAACCACAAAAGAAAAGAAAAAGATTTTCAACACTACATTCTGCAAACAATGAGAACTGCATGAAACAGTCACACAGATGACGTCATAACATGGGCTTAAAAAATGAAGAAAAAAAAACATTAGAAAAAAGAAACCGTAAGGAAGAGCGAACACACTGAAGCAAACACGCAGCGTTATGGTGTAACCGGCAGCGTGTGGCTCTTGCCAAGACATTCGTGATGGTCGAGCACAAGTACGTAACTTCTTTTGAATTTAAAATAGAGCTCAACTCGGCTTCGTACACATTTGTAAAAACGTTCAAAACTACCGTTCGCGGCTTCAAATCACTCAAACTCGACATTCACGTAAAGGGCGTTCTCGTGGATGAAACCTTCGCACTCAATGCGCTCCCAACTCTCACCGTCGATAGTGCGGTGGCCTTTGTTCCAAGTGGCACCAGTCGGGGCAGGTTTCTTAACCGTGTCCTTCTTGAACATAAAGATCGGAAACCTGACGTCCTTCGTCTTGTCTTTCGGGTGAGTCAGGACCACCGTCACGTCCTTACTGAAGGGCCATTCGACGAAATTATCCCAATCGCCGCAGCCCAGGTAGAGAGAAAAGTACACCTCGACGGTCGCATCCTCTCCTTCTTCCCTGGAGAGCGTGCACTTGAGAGCGAACGTGTAGCCGCCCGCCGTGCAACCCTTGGCGATAGCCGACACAGTGTCCTTAGATCGGAGCTCCTCGTACTTCTCGTATATGTTGTCGAACTTGCACAACGTGACGAAGACGCCCGGCTTGGAAGCGGCGCGGTAAGGTCCGGGAGTAATATAGCGCGAAACGGGTCCGGCAGACGAGGTGTCGGGCACCTTGAGTTCTCCGCTGGACGTTCTCTTCGCGCGAACAGAGTCCGTTCGGTATCTGGTCACGTCCTCCACCGAGCTGCTGTTGGCGTCGTCGTCCGCGACGCCTTCCCGGTCGACTTGTTCCTCCGAAGCGCGATCGGGCAACGTCTCGACGACGCCTGTCGAGCCTCCGTCCACAGCAGCGACTTCATCGGGGCTCGCCGTTCGTCCAGCGAGCGGCAGGTCGACGGAGCACTGTCGGCGGTGATCGACGGCCGCGCTACGAGTCACGGCACCGTCACACTTGTCGCATTTCACCTCGTCGTAGCCGCATCCGAACACGTGGCTGGGCAGCTCGGCCAGCTTGCCGACGAAGTCGCAGCGTTGGCCGTCGTTGATGCAGTAAACGCGGAGCTGCTCCAAGTCTGACAGCTTGACCGTCTGAGACGCTACGCCGGCTTCTTCAAACTTCACGCCTTCCACGGGGCACGTGCCAGCGTCGCTCGCGATGTGACGCTTGCACGGCCGGCACAGGACGTGACCGCACGGCAGCCGCACGGACAGGGACGACACGAAACCGCAGGCGCAACACACGTGGCTGCGCGGCAGCGGGTCGACGAAGGAGATGCGCCGTCGCTCCAAGAAGTCGCCGAAGCCCGTGAGGACGTATTGCGTTCCCTGCATCTTTCCCGAATCTTTCGCCGTAGAGGACGCGAAACGCGGGACACTTTCTGCACGCAAACAGGCTCGAACACGCGCGCGCAGCTACAAACACGCTAATGGCGCCCGTAAAAAATAAAACAGATCCGAACTGGCGGGAAGCCGCTTCTTCCCGCGGCAGGCGATGGAAAGGGCGAGATGGGAGAGCGAGAAAGAAGAGAAACGAGAGAGTGGGTGGGAGAAGAGACGTCACCGGCTGCGCAGCCGATTGGCTAGCTGTTTCGGGTGCCTACTGCCCCTCGCTAAAGTGAAATACCCTCGCGCATGCGTCTCCCCTCCATGTGCCGCGACTACCGTGACATTCTTTGTATTCTGTGCCGGGACTAGGCAAGCCTGCTGCGGTAGCATCGGATTCGTCTCGGTCTCTTGTGGGTGTGTGTGCCTCTCATCATTTAGAAAAAAAAAAAAAAAAAAAAAGAACGTCATTGCCTGCATGTGACATATTTTCGCGTTGCTCACCTCACTAATGGATGATAACTCGACCAGCAAACCATACTTCCGAACCACTGCAAGTACTGCGTGCTATCGGCCATTGTATCGATTTTTTTATAATCGTTGCTTGTACCAAAGTCAATTAGTCACTGACGTGCGCAGGCCACGGACTAACGTTTGCACAAGCAGTTTGTGCTTGTGTAAACGTGCTTGGTGGCTTGTGTGTGCGTAAAGACAGACCAAGAAATTAATATCCGCGGCCTCTGGTTCGCGGAATAAGTGGGAATGTGAAGCTAAACATTTCGACAGAATTACCTGTCTGGTTGGGAAAATTGATAAATTGATTAAGACTTAGAGATTGACGCCAACCAAATAAGGGAATTTATTAGCCGGACGTTTCGGAGCCAATTCGGCTCCTTCTTCAGGGGGTATTCTTCGGAGGTGGCGGTGTGCCGCTTTTAAAAGGTCCATTCGTAACAAAGGAGAGGAAGGGGGAGAGAGCGTAATGTGGGGAGACACTGGACTGGGCACCTGTTCTTAACAGACGAAAGAGGTGGTAGGGGGGGGGGGGGGGGCGTTGCTGGTCGGCTGGGTTGACCGACGCAGGGAGCCCTTTACTCCCGGGAATGCCGTTCACGAAGGGCAGGGGGGGGGGGGGGGGGGAAGAAAGGGGACGAGGTGTTTTGGTGTGGTGACCTAGAGCGGGGGTCCTTTCTTCCCTTCGTCGCGTCTGCTAGGCCATGAACATACAAAGAAGGAAGGATCCCCTTCACGCGGTTTACATTACCCGCCGTGTTCTGAATGTGCCATGACTCCAGTAGTAGCCTTTTTCGCCAGTTTGTCTCTGTTTCAAGGATTTGGGTTTCTTGGAAAGAAATCTTGTGGTCGGCGTCTTCGGAATGTTCGGCGACGGCGCTGCGTATTCGGTTAAAGGTTCTGACGTCATTTTCATGTTGTCTGATTCTTTCATTTGGATTTTTGGTTTCCCCGATGTACGAAACCGGACAGTCGGCACAGTTGATTTTATAGACGACGCCTTCAGCTTTTTCTTTTTGAGGACCGTCTTTTGGTTTAGGAAGGAGGATATTCAAAGTGTTCATCGGTTTGTGCGCGACTTTGATGCCTTCTTTTTTTAATATACGGCTGAGAGCTTCGCTGGTACCTTTGACGTATGGGATGGACACTCGTTTTCGTGGTCGAGGGGAAGTCAATGGTTGGAGGTCTCGTATTTTGTTTTTACTTTTTTTTTGTCGGGTGGCTTTTCGAATGAATACCGTTGTATAGTCATTCCTTTTGAGTTCTTTGAGAACCGTTCTCCTTTCTTCCTTTTGATCTGATTCCAATGTGCAATGAGTTTCGGCTCTTTTCAATAACGAATTTACGACCGATGCCTTGTGGTTTGCCGGATGGTTGGATGCGAAGTGTAGGTAGCGACCTGTATGGGTTGGTTTTCGGTATACTGAAAATTTTAGATTATATATATATATATATATATATATATATATATATATATATATATATATATATAGACACCCTCTGCTAACAATTTTCTGTTTCTAGCTTTATGGCGAAAGCAATTAAATCGACACGTCAGGCAAATTGTCGCGGTTATCGTCGCCGTGATGTTCCGCATTAAATCCCAAAGCCATATACATGAGCGGCCCATACCCTGTGGGTGCGGGAAAAAGCACGTAACAGGGAGCCGAAAAGGTTGGCGGCTTGATGGGCATTATTTCCCACGCGCTCAATATTCGAGTTAGTTGTAGGTCACGCTAATCAAACGCGAATGGGACGGAGAGCACGCGTCTTCTCCTCTAGCCCTGCCGTAGCTGTGAATGACTGTGCGCGGCTGACGCTTATGGGGCCCGCGTGCCATATCTAATTGTTGGTAATCGTTGGTGGATGCAATGATAAAGGGCAACCAGGGATGGCTGCTAACTTCATGCCTGCTGTCTTCCTTGCTGGGCTGTTTTTCTGCGCCCCTAGTGTTGCAGAGTTAAGAGACAGAGGTCATCGCAGATCACTCACAGAGGCCGTCAGTAGTGGACATAAAAATAGACAGATAATGATGATGAATCTAATTTTCGGAGTTGCAGTGAATCGCGCGATCGTACGAACCGTTCGCCTCCGCTACCGGCGTTCTTTCACAATGCTTGCTTTGTAAAAGCGAGTGCTCGAGGTCATCCAGTGAGGTATTTACAGGTTTACATGGTCCATGCTTATATGTCCACTATGCTTACTATTTTAACTTTAGGTGAATGTTTAATACAATTTATATGGCCACTATAACTCGTGTAAGGGCCACACTTTTCCGTCGCGATTTTGACGAGCCTTTCATGGGACTGGGCCATGTGACATCATTTTTCTAACTACACGTATGAAATCCACCGTAAACCTCCTCGATCGCCTCCTCTCGACATCCAGTAGAGACGCGCGAAAGTACGCTGAGCGCGACAATTCGCTGTTGAACCCGATCAGAATGAACGCACGGGACGCGATTGCTTCTCAGTTGGATGTCTTTTTTTTTAAATATTGGCTGTCAAGTTATGGGTGCGGAGCTTACACGGGTGCGATCCTTACACGGATTTACACGGTAAGAATCTTCCTTCGTGTAATTGTCTTATACTTCGCTATCACTAATACTGCTTCGCCTTCCCGGCCAAACTGCACTCTTTTTTATTTTTTTAGTACTTTGAGTCCGAGTATAAGCGCTGCTGCGCACGACTTCTAGACTTATATTTATTCTCATTTTGAGTGAATCCAGCTTGGCATCATTTCGGTTACTGAGTGAATTATATATACAATTAAGGTGTTTCAGCGAACAGTTTCCAAAATTTTTAAAGGTGGCCTGTGGCAGATAGTACAATTCTAGTTCATGAGCTCGTCTACTCGAAGAGGCGGGCATTACTTGTACAAAAAATGAAATGAATACTCGACTAATTAACACAATTAACCAATTAGGTTTTAGCTAATTACCTAACGGCAATTTACAAATTCTAGCCGTGGAGTGCGGATCCACTTTGAACTAATTCTCAGGCAAACACCAGTGTCGAGATATTAATTCTCTAACTTTGCGGAGAAATACATTGGCGTGCCAGTCACTTTCTCAACAAAACGTCGTTTTATGCATCAAAGCACAAAAGTATGAAAAGAACAAATTATGGGATTTTACGTGCCAAAACCACGATCTGCTTATGAGGCACGCCGTAGTGGAGGACTCTGGAATAATTTTGACCACCTGGGGTTCTTTAAGGTGCACCTAAATCTACGTATACGGGTGTTCTAGCATTTCGCCCCATCGAAATGCAGCCGCCGTAGCCGTGATTTGATCCCGCCACCTCATGCTTAGCAGTCCAACACCATAGCCACTAAACAACCACGGCGGGTAAGCGGAGAAGTAACTGGAACGCCAATGCATTCCTCCACAATGTTCGGGAATTATCTCGAAACTGGTGCCATCCTGAGAATTAGTTCCTAGAGCATCCGCCTTGCGAATTCCACGGCTAGAATTTGTAAATTGCAACACGGGCCATAAGTTACCATGTCAAAAACCTAATTGGTGATTTTTTTAATTAGTCGAATATGCATTTCAATTTTTTGTGCAAGTAATGTCCACCTCTTCGAGTAGACCAGCTCATGAACTAGAATTGTGCTATCTGCCACAGGCAACCTTTAAAATTTTTTTGAAAGTGTTTGCTGAAACACCCCGTATTTATGGCCTCTGCATGCAAGAAGCGATGTTTCCATCCCTAACGCGTAAAAGTTGTAAATAATTAGAAGAGCTTTTTTTTCTTTTATTTTGTCGGCAGTCGTTATCATTGCCTACTGGAAAGAGAATCAATATTGAGACACATATCACTCACGTGCTTTCCACACGCCGTTGATACAAGACTCTACAGAAGGGGTCACTGAAGTCTGCAGGTTTTTTTCAGGGTCAAAAAAGCACGCAAAGTAATTTGAAGTGAGGTGAAAATACATCAACATATTCATTTTCTAGGTATAGGCTATCCATTTAGTTGGATACCTCCTTCTCTTTAAAAAAATATAATAAACTTTGTCCTTTATATATATTTAAATATATTGTGTCTGTGCGTGGTGTTCTCAGGGGAAACTTTGAAAAATGTTAAAGTGAGGAAACACGGATGAGGTAGCCGCCGATGGTGCTTCTAATGCGCTTGTCCTCCTATTGTCAGAATTTGCCGACATAAAGCGAAAGTATAAATTAAAAGCCGTGCACGTCCGCGCGAACAATGGTGCCGTAAGCTTTTAGCCACAACAAAAGTGAAAATGTGGAGGCACCGCAAGAGAATCCTCAAGTTATGTGGGTAACAGAACTCTGGTAATGACATTTTAGGGACGGGGGTCAGCCCCCCCGGGGAAATTCCGGAGGGGGCTCGAGCCCCCCCCCCCCCCCCCGTAGTAGGCGCCTATGCGCTACATACACTTCGCATCCAACCATCCGGCAAACCACAAGGCATCGGTCGTAAATTCTTTATTGAAAAGAGCCGAAACTCATTGCACATTGGAATCATATCAAAAGAAAGAAAGGAGAACGGTTCTCAACGAACTCAAAAGGAACGGCTATGCAACGGAATTGATTCGAAAAACCACACGACAAAAAAAAAAAAAAAACTACGGAACCTGCAACCGTTGACTTCCACTCGACCACAGAAACGAGTGTCCATCCCATACGGCAAAGGTACCAGCGAAACTCTCCGCCGAATATTAAAAAAGAAGGCCTCCAAGAAGCTCACAAACCGATGAACACTTTGAATATCCTCCTTCCTAAACCAAAAGACCGTTCTCCAAACGAGAAAGCTCAAGGCGTCGTCTATAAAATCAACTGTGCCGACTGTCCGGCGTCGTACATCGAGGAAACCAAAAATCTAAAAGAAAGAATCAGACATCATGAAAATGACGTCAGAACATTTAACCGAATACGCAGCGCCGTCGCCGAACATTCCGAAGACGCCGACCACAAGATTTCTTTCCAAGAAACCCAAATCCTTCAAACAGAGACAAACTGGCGAAAAATGCTACTACTGGAGTCATGGCACATTCAGAACACGGCGGGTAATATAAACCGGGCGAAGGGCATCCTTCCTTTCTTTGTTTGTTCATGGCCTTGTAGACGCGACCAAGGGAAGAAAGGACCCCCGCTCTAGGTCACCAACACCTAAACATCGCGTCCCCCTCCCCCCCGCCCCGTGGCAACGGCATTCACGTGAGTAAAGGGCCCCCAGCAACGGTCAACCCAGCCGACCAGCAACGCCCTCCACCGCCCCCCCCCCCCCCTTACCACCTCTTTCGTCTGTAAAGAACAGGTGCCCTGTCAAGTGTCTCCCCACCTTGCGCTCTCTCCCCCTTCCTCTCCTTTCTTACGATGGACCTTTCAAAAGCGGTACACCGCTTTTGAAAGGTCCATAGAAGAATACCCCCTGAAGAAGGAGCCGAATTGGCTCCGAAACGTCGGGCTAATAAATTCCCTTATTTGGTTGGCGTCAATCTCTAAGTCTTATACCCCTGTCAAGCGGACAAGTTAAGTGCACTTACGGAGAGTGTCACTCGGCTTAAGTGCACTTTGTCAAATCTAAACGTCGCAAGTGGAGTGTCACTCGCTGCAGAGTGTACTCCGGTCAAAGTGCGTTCACGGAACGCACTTTGCTGGCCGAGTGCGTAGCCTCGTCGCCAGCGTTTTCAATGGTATAAAATGTAATGCATAAAAAAGGACATAGAAGTTCATTTTAGTGGTTGAACACCTCTTGCACACAAATAATAGCCTAAAACGCGTTCATATTCTGTTCGAGCAGGATCAAATGCCGCCTCGTCGCACGCCGCTATGTCGCTCTGGATTGGCTAGGCATTTTTCTTGGCCGGCATTGACTTGCCACACTCTTAAATAAAAAATATTTTCGTTTTTTGTTGAAAAAACATAGATTAAGTTTGTTTTAATTAATCATACAACGTAAGACAATCACTTTTTAGAAGTACTTTTCTTTTTAATCTACGTTTTCACAAAACGCGCTCGTAGTCTGTCGCCATTTTTTTTCCTGCGAGTGCACTCTGTTTTCCCGTTTAGAACCGCGTAGCCTAAAGTGTCACTCAAGGTCCCGAAGTGCACTCCCCGTAAGTGCACTTAACTTGCCCGCTTGACAGGGGTATTAATCAATTTTCCCAACCAGACAGGCAATTCTGTCGAAATGTTTAGCTACAAGGTATAGATTTGAGATGTGATTTGTGGTTATTAAAGCGTAGTCTAAAAGGGGTTTCCGTTTGTCCGATGTATTGTGCGCGGCAAATGGTGCATTCGAGGAGATATACAACGTTGCAAGTGTAGCAGTTGTAGTCCCCTTGGATTTTGAATGAAAATGAAGACGCGGCGCTCATGGTCACATTAGCGGTATTGATCTTGGGGCACAGCCTGCATCGAGGTTTTCCGCATGGTGCACAACCTTTGAAGTTAGCTGATTGAATTTTGGAGGACGTCTCTGAGGTTGGTGGCCCGTCTGTATACCACCCACGGAGGTTCAGGAACAATTTGGCGCATTTTCTCGCTCTGTAAGAGTATGGTATGATGTTTCCGGAGGATACGGTGAATGTTAGGATTTGATGCCGAATACGTGAGGATA
Organism: Dermacentor silvarum; assembly: GCF_013339745.2. NCBI lineage: Eukaryota > Metazoa > Arthropoda > Arachnida > Ixodida > Ixodidae > Dermacentor > Dermacentor silvarum. Next base: position 20,322,006 of record NC_051164.1, on the reverse strand, counting down.
AGGTTAGTCCGCGAATCATGGGGAGCTGGTTTGCTGTTGAAGAGCGCGCGACGATCAAGGTTGTCTCCTTTTTAATTGAATAGCGTCGCTGATAACTAAGGGAGGATAACGCTGGCGTAGTAAGTCGTTGCGTAGTTGTTCACAGTTCGATGCAAAGTCTTGTTTTTTTTTTAGTGCATATCCGCTTGAAACGAAGAGCTACTGTACTACTAGCTTGGCTGTTTTACAATGTTTTACATGGCTACTGTGGAAATGCAAGTAGTGGTGCTTATCAGTTGGTTTTTTGTAGACTTATGTGATAAGCTTGCTGTTGTGCACACTTACGCTAACATCAAAAAAAAAAAAAAAGTGATTGCGGAAGCTGAATCTGTATGGGAGAATAAGGTGGTTGGATGGACAGCATTGAACTGAGAAATGAACTTCGACAACTCTTCCTTGCCGTGAGACTAGTTTAGAAAAATGTCGTCAACGAACCTTTTGTGAAACATTGGTGTCAGCGCGCAGTTCTCAAGAAACTCCGATTCGAGTATGCCCATGAATAGGTTGGCGTAGTTTGGACCTATTTTAGTGCCCATTGATGTGCCGTTGACTTGCACGAAGTATTTTCCATTAAATTCAAAATTATTTAGCTCTATCACCAATTTCAATAATAGTTTGAAGTGTACGACAATCAATGGGTTTCTCAAACAGCTCAAGAAACTCCGATTCCAGTATGCCCATGAATAGGTTGGCGTAGTTTGGACCTATTTTAGTGCCCATTGATGTGCCGTTGACGTGCACGAAGTATTTTCCATTAAATTCAAAATTATTTAGCTCTAACACCAATTTCAATAATAGTTTGAAGTGTATGACAATCAATGGGTTTCTCAAACAGCGACTCTGAAAACGCATGCACAACTGCGCGAATACCATCCGAGTGTGGTATATTTGTATACAGGGACACAACATCCAGGGTCACTAAGAGGCTGCCGGTGGGAATACAAAGGTCAATTATTTCGGATAGGAAGTGAGTGGTGTCTTTTATGTAAGAAGTGAATGAAGGCGGAATTCCTTGAATTAGGCCGTCTACGTAACTCGAATTTTTTTCTGTTGTGGTTTCCATTCCAGAGAGAATGGGTCGGCCCGGATTATTTCGTTTGCGTATTTTTGGTTGAAGATAAAACCTTCCTGCGGTCGGGCTTAGAGGAAGCAGGGTTTTGGCCACAGTATCATTGATCTTTTTTTTTTTTCTTCTAGAAGCTCACTTAGGGTCCTCCGAACGACTTCTTTAAATGCTAAAGTGGGGTCTGTATCTACCTGTTTGTAAAAGATTTTGTTCTCAAGCTGGCGATCGGCGTCTTTAATGTAGTCCTCGGTATTCATAATTACGATGGCGCCTCCTTTGTCCGGCGGCTTTATAACTGCGTCTGTCCTATCGCTGAGGTTTCTTGACGCTTTTTCTTCCTCTTTACTGAGGTTTCTGTGGAAATGCTTACTCTTTGTAATCTGCGATATTACATCCTGCTGAACTGCCTTAATGTATATGTCGAGGTGGTTGTCACGATGCGGTGGAGGAGTCCAGGGCCTGGCTCACGGCAGTTGCGGACGTTCTTGTGGAGCCTGATTTGTGTCATGATAGAACTCTCGAAGACTCAGATGGCGGGAAAAGTTGTCGAAATCCTTGTACAGCTGAAGTTTGTTCAAATATCCGGTGTCGGGACAAAAATTTAGACCTTGCGACAAGACGACACGCTCGACAACAGAAAGATTTACATTGGACAGGTTAACTATAGTTGGTTGTATTTGTGCCCGGTCCGTGTTGCTGCCAAACGATTTGTAATACTGGGTGTCACTGAGAGTGGGTGTCACTTCAGTTTCTTTTCTTTTGAGATGGCTAGCTGCGATCTCAGAGGACGCATTCCGAATCGAGATTGAGTCGATATTTCTTTCAAACTCGGTGGCTACAATTCGTAAATTGCAATATTCGCCGTAAAGTAATTAATTAGGAAGTTAATTAGCAGTTGTTTGTTAAATAGTTAAATATGCGTTTCGATTCCTAATGCAAGTATACTGTCCGCCTCTCAACAATCCAGCTCAAGGACTAGAATTATCATATCTGCTTAAGGCAATTTTTAAGAATTCTATAAATCCTAAAAATTTTCACCCCATATAATAGTCGCCGTCTGCTGGGCCGCAGACGGCGACGCGCAGCCGACAACGAGCAGACGACGAGTGGAACGGCGGCACGTACGCAATGCCTACTGGTGATATTGGTTGTTGAGTTCAAAAATTTTTTATAGCTTCAAACAAAATTTACTCGAACAAAAATTTCTAAATCACAAGCTAAGTGGTCGGTGCGCATAATGAGCTATATGACATCTTTGTGGCCTGACATGTGGCCTGAATCTGGCAAAAAAAAAAAAAAAAACATTTTTTGCCAAATTTGGAGGTGGTTTTCTAAAAAAATATATATGCCGTAAGAATTTCAAAATAATTTTTAGCATGCCATATAGCAACATGCGGAAAGGAAGAAAAAATATTGTAGTTGAAAGGTTCGCGCAGTTTATGCGAAAGAATTTCTGGAAACGCAACATTTCTTGCTTTTTTACTTAGCCAAATAAATGCGATAAATTCTACAGTGCATTCAGTTATCACATATGAAACAACGATGCCGCTAGAATGCTTTAAAATAAAATTTGCTATTACACCTAGTTTCAGACTTGAGTAAGAAAAATTTGCCTCCAACCAACTATATTGCTTCATTGCGAAACTTCAAAGAGCGCTCACGTGATCAAAAACTTTTTTTCGACGAAAATACTTTGGTGAAACCTTATTCACACAATAGCCATCTAGCCTATTTATTTTTTTTTCAAGAAAATCAACGATGGTCGCCTTTTTGGGCTTGGACGTTTCGCGTGGAATGACCCTGATCGGACAACAATCGAACGTGTGCTGCTGTCGTACCACGCAACTACAGCTCTTTGAGATGACCGCCGCGTGTGTCACATTGCGTGATACGGTGTTACGTATCGACCTGGTCTAGCGTAAAGCCCCTCCATACGCGTATAGGCACCCTTCAATGCAGTTTGGCTGTACATGTCGCGCCACCTAGCAGCGGCGGTGAGCACCCGCGAGTAGGCCCTCACCGCCGTTTCACCTTTGGCCGTACTGCGCTCAGGCACGCCTGAAAGCTTCCTTTTCAGATTTTTCAATGGATTCACCGCGACCACTCGGCAGCTCCTCCGTGAGAAGTGTGAACAAAAATAACATGCGCATATGCTGCTGCTTTAGGTATTTTCACAACCGCGAAGGGGATGTCGGCATCAAATTGTGCCGCTTCCCTTCAAGGCTGTGGGGAGAAACCCGGTGGCTGAAGGTGGATAGTCGTGGTTCGGGCCGTCAAGTAAGAGTCGCTCTTGCGAATTTCTGTTGAACTATGACGCAAACGCAAAATAAAAAAATAAAAAAAAACACAAGGCAGCATCCATGAAAACGCACAATAAAGCGACAACTGCATAAACACGCGTGATCTGATTGCCGCTGTTGTAAATCGGTTTGGATAATTGTTGAGCTATTCTCGCTCCAAAACAAATGCGCAGTGGTTGTTATGTGTCAAATCTAGCTTCGTAAGCGCTCCGCGTTGGACCTTTGTACGCACTGTAGTTCTTGTGCATTAATAAGCCAACGTGCAGCTTTCTGCGCCTGGATCAAGACGCGACTGCTGAAACCGGGCTCATTCATGCCGACGTTTTCTCGCGTTTAGAACAACAGAACTAAGGCTGGAGTGCACCGCAGCACACATCGAGTATTCGCAAAATAGCACTTCTCTCGCGCACGCTAGCACAGGTGTTGTTTGTGTCAGCAGATTGTTCTCTGTTATGTTTAAGCGATGATGACCTCTCACACTGGAGCCCGAATGACAACACCAGAATATGCTCGAGGCACTTTGTCAACGGAGCAAAAAGCGCCATAAAGAATCATTCAAGTTACCTTCCAACTCGCCAAAACCTCGACAAATGCGATAAGCAAGGCACGCTCGAAGGATACGGAAGCTACAAATGAAAGTTGAAAAACATCTACGGCCGTATTTGCCCTCTTAAGCGGAATAAATTATTTATTTGTTCACTTACTTTGAGTTCGACGTCGTAAACGTGCTTTATTCGTCGTGACAAGAACTTTGCTGCGATGTCCGTCCTGTTTACTTTTTTGACACGAAATACATGGTTATTGTCGTAAAGTTGACGTCCTTTCTCGAGTCTCGGTGGCCTAAAATGGGCCTCAATGTTTTCAATTGCCTTAAAAACCACAGTTTAGAACGCCCGACTTGTGTCAAATGAGCGCCGCAGAAGCATGCCTTCGTAGAAGTGGCCGCCTCGGTGTTTCGCGGAACTGACACGGCGGCGCTGACGGCTGAGCCGATCGCTGCGCCGCCTGACCATTGAAGGGAGCCTATGGAGGGGCTTATATAGAGGTCCAGCGTATACCTTGGACGTTTACCACGAGGCAGCCCCTTTCATCAGCGTCGTCCAGACGGCGACAGTGGTCGGCACCGACGGTGGCGGGCAGACAAGCGTCCCAAATCGGGAGTGCGCACCTTTGGATGTTCCCCCGAGGCAGCGCCTTTCATCAGCGTCGCCCAGACGGCGACAGCGGCCGACACCGGCCATGACGAGTTGACCGGATTGAGGCGAGAGGCCAACTTCCAGGAATTACTTCCGTGGGAACGACAACGATCTCGGTTTCCCAGATGACCACAGCAAAGGCGAGGGCGAGGATGCAGCAGTAGAGGCAGAGTTCGGTGAACAATACAACCCCTCTGATTGGCCGCACCAAGGTCAGCAGTTTCCGCAGTCGAGTCTCCTAGCGAAGACGAAGGGATTAAAAGCGGAGACCGGTGGTGCGGAGTGAGAGGTGGTGTTGACGTGACCTGATATACGAACTCAGACCTTGAATATGCTCCTGATGGAGTGGGCTTCTGTGCCAGGGGCCAGTGTACATAATGTAAATTAAACCTTTTCCCATTTCCTACTACTGGATGTACTCCTCAATGGGCTTGGTGGATTCCTGGCCCAAATCCCACCTCAAGCCGCAACAACGGGCACGATATGGCGCATGCGCGGGCCAGTTTTCTTTATGCCAAAGAAGCAGGAATGAATTATGGGCACATTTATAGAATCTGACTACCGCTTCGCTTCACATAGATTCCAAGACGTGCGTTGGATATGCGTAATGTTTCTTTTTGTTCACAAGCTCTCTCACAAAATACGATGGTGTTCCACTTAGTTTCGATTTACGCTGCGCCAGCGAAGCCTTCTATGCAAATACACAGAACGCCGATGCAGTTCTCGGCAAGTCTGGCGCTTCCTTCGGTGCTTCCAAGGGGGTCACCAAACGAAACCAGCCGGCGTACAGAGGTCGACACACTTCTCTACAACGCTCGTACCACGTCATCAGGACTGCGTTGGCGATATCTGAAGATGACATGTGGCACAAAATCATTGGCTGTATGTGATGTTGCGTGACTACACTTACAGTTTCCATTGATTTCTGTCGACCTGGTGGTCGGCTTAAGCTTTCGGAGTTGCTTTGGCCCTTAGGAGCGTGTTCTATATACAAGTGTGTTGACCTCTGTACAAAGGAGTTCGGGCTGTTGTGCGCTGAAAGAACTTGCCCGATTCTGCCGCCGGGCACCACACGACACCCGCCTGGCTAGCGGCGACATAAGAAACATTTGTTCGGGCAATTATCCGCCCGCGCTTGCATTCCTTGTGTCACTTAAAGCCCCTCCGTACACGTTTTCTCGAAACCGAAGCACCCCGGCCTGGCGTCCGCGGAGACAAAGAAGCATGGATGCGGCGATGGTGTCAGGAGCTGATTTCGCTGGGGGAGACGACACTGCGTAGGGAACCAGGGGGGAACGCGCGGGTGGCCGAAAACGAAGCTGGCGAAGGTCAGTGACCCCTCTCCATGGGAGGGTGTACAGGGCTGCCTGAACGGTGAAACATCATGTGGGAGTGATCGTGAAAGGTTAGTAGAAAGAAAAAAAAAAGGGGGGGGGGCGTGTTTTTTCTTTCTTATTTTAATTGAAATTTGCATCGCGCAAGCGGTGGTCGTCCTGCACTTGTCTCTCTTGTGACGGCATTGCCGGGCCCGCGGGTGCCTCGAAGGAACGACGCGAGCGTTTGGCTCAGAAACAAGTGTTCATAAACTTTGCGAACCCTGGTGGACTTGGTCGGACACGCGTTTCTCGGGAACGCACTTGTGAATGAGTCGCGAAAGTATACACATTTATTAGTTGGTCAGCAAGGTTACCCTTCTCAATTTTATTGTATAATGCATGACCGCCAACGCTCCGAAAGAGCCCGGAGTTCGCGAATAAACTGATTAGTTATTCTTAATGATCCTAGCGTGCGTTTCACAAAGCAGGCTTTATAATATGCAGTGTAGTAACAAAATTTCGAATGTTGTGAATACCAGGATGTGAAAATTGATAATAATGGTTACAGTTGTACATTATTCGAAAAATATTCGGCTACATTTTTTACCCATTACATTGACCGCTCCAACCATTCGGTTTCTTCACTCTGCCATCGCCAATTTAGTCTCGATGGTATACAACGAATCTAGGCATTCACAAGGCTTCCCTTTGAATGTATATAGTGACACATTGTCCACGTTCCGCTACTTATTTATTATTACTTTTTAAATCCCCGAAAAAGAAATTGCTAGCTAGCCTCAGAGTGAGAGTGCCCTAAATAATTTACCACATCTTTTTTACGCCCAGCTGAGGTAAAGCTCCCTTAGGCAAACGGGAAATAACCATTTCGAGCTCAATTATTGATGGGTTTAACCTGCTGAGCTGCACATGGGTAATCAGGGACGCTGTATCGCAGGGCTCGGGGTTCATTTCGAATACCTACTGGTTATTTATAGGGCACCCCAAGCACGGTACAGGAATTCCTGGCATCATAGTAAATGCGGAAAACATTTCTTGCGACGTATTTATGTTCGCAAAGCCAAAGTATAAAAGGGTAGTAAAGACTCTATGAAATCTGGATGAAGATCTACCTTGCGAAAAAGGGTAAGACAAGATGCATTGCGGCGTGATTAAAGTGACTGCCAGGGAAGGGTGCGTTTCATCGAAGTGAAACTGCTAGTGCGACGGTAGTTAGACAACATAAAACGTGCTGCGTTAATCCGTACCATTCCGTTCAAGAGAGCGAGTTAAGTGCGACTGAAAAGTGTCCCAAATGGAGCGTGCGAATTCAAGTTTTGGAAGCACTAGTGTTTGTGTAGTAGTAAGTGGTTCTTGAGGAAAGGGAAAGGTTGACGCTATCTTCTGCAGCCCTTGAGGGAGCACGGCTCAGCGCCAAATTGTGTTTGGATTGCGCGCGGGCCACCGCTTTCCCTCTCTTCCGAGGGCGCCGTACAGCAGCGGGGCCATGCTGCTGTCCTTGCACTTGCTCCTCTCCGCCCACAAACTAACCAGGGGCTTACCCGATTGGTCTATTTTAGGGAGGGGGATCGCGAAAACTGTGGATGTTTACGGCTTCGTGCTGTCAGCGGGCAACGGGATAAGGTTGCGCCGGCCATTTCCTTCGAGCGGAACTTCGTCTGTGTTGTGCGGTGAATGTGCCTTGGTGCGCGATTCGGTGGGGGAAGCGAGGAGGACAGGGAAGGGGTTACTTCCTGCGTTTTTCGGTGGCACCGCCGCTATTGCGCGCTGTGAGCGCTCACTAGCTTCCCGGACTTCGGAGGGCAAAGATCACGAGCATCCATGGCTGGGCAGCCCACCGCAAATGGCGACTCCGCCTTTTACAGCGTCCGAAGGCGGTGATGAAGGAAAGGCTTGGCCCGCACCGGGACCTCGGCAAAACCGGTCATCTAGGAGGAACCGTCGGCCGGTCGAGACGAGTGCTCGGCGACAGGACCAGGATTCAAGAAGCGTGGCCACTTGGGCATGCCACCCAGATGGGGCGCCGGGCTTGGCTTTCAGCAGCAGCGCCCCATAGAGAGCGCAGAGGCGGGTTCGCCGGGATCGTCCGCTGTTGTCGACTTTGTGAGACGCCCGCTTACTTCAAGTGTCACTACGCAGGGATACGCACTGGGCTCGGGAAAGGGCCCTTTTCGAGGCTGGTGCTGGCGACAAAGATCCGACACCAAAGCGCGCTCATCTGGCGGACTCCGATTTGACGACCCTGTGCAAGCGGCATATCCGAGAAAATCCTGCGTGCGCGGCTATATGGGCGGTGCACCGACCCCGGCGACGGCTGTCCAGGAGAGTTCGGCGTCATGCGGCGAAGTTGAACTGATGCGCTGCGGAGAGTCTCCCAAACCACACTGCCATACTGAGGAACTAATGCGCGATTTGGGGGGAACTCTCGTGGCCGTGACCGGGTGTTGCGCGGAAGGAGGGCTAGCGCTTGCGCGGACATAACCATACGGGACTCCCGTGAGTGCTGTTTTTCTTGCTCTTTCCACGATCTTTCCGTTTATTTTTTTTAAATTGCACTCGTCTGAGATGCATATACTCATTATCTGTTGTTTATTTATAACCAAGCCGGACCTCCTGGAGTTATTCCAAAATTTTGACTTATTTTCTTTTTGTGAGTTTAACCTCAGCAATCATATATGCGTTTGTGTGTGTAGCCATAGGTAGTCTTAGCTGTTTAATCGTTGGGGATGAGCATTATTGTCGTCTGCCGCTTTTCTGCGTTGTGTGCATTTGTGTTTTGTGCATTACGTGTTTCGGGAATGCACGACAGTGTTTATAGAGATTAATTAACGATTAGTTAGGCTGAGCTGAAGTTTGCGCGTGCCCTGGTAATCTGCCTACGTTAGACCGGTGGGTTGGGGGGGGGGGGGGCATTTTAGGAGGTGAGAGTGTGGGCATTGCGCTTGCCCATTTCGTGGCGGCGCCATAGCGCATCATGTTTTGGGCAGTCAACGCCAAGGTAGCCGACTAATAACCGCCTTCCTTCGTACTCTGGAACCCCACAGCCGCCTGAAAAGGACGGACGTGCCGTCGGCGTGCTCCGAAAACCATCGAGTATATACCTCCCGAGGGACCGCAAGCTCGGAGAGCCAGCCACCCCGGCTCGCTCCACGAACGTGACTTTCCCGGATTCTTGCGCCCTGTATACTCGTCGTAGGTCTACGTGAGGTTAGGCTTCGTCGGTTTACGCCCAAGCCATCTCCGAAAACCCTCCGTCGGCCCCAACCGGCTCAATATTTACCCCTGCCACCTCCAACTCACCATGGAGTGCGAAACCACCGACAATCTCCCCAACGAGACCACCGAAGCCAGTGACTGGCTCACCGTCCGATGGAAACGTCAAAAGGCCCCAGGCCTCGAGGACCACTATATACGCAGCCGCCACCCGCCAACAAACCACCTCATCTTCGACGCCCACCGCCGCTCCCAAAATATGATTACAAGGTCATAATTCGATCACGGGGGGCATCAACTTCGCAATATGGACAACCCCCGAACTCGCCCAGAGCCTCATCGCAACCAGCGGCCACGCCCGTACCGTATACGGTACGCATTGATGCAACCCAGAGCATCGTCATAGCAAAAGCACTCCTCACGAAGAAGAACGTTACAAAATGTGTTCATACACGTGATTTTTTTTCATAAAATATAATATAATGCCAATTGCCAGTATGTACGATTATCGACTCTGTAGAGCATACAAACAAGAAATAAAAAATGGAGTCAGCTTTCTAAGAAAACTAGCGGATCTAAAAATCAACATTACAAGATATACGACAAGGATGAGAGAGTTTTGGAAAGTGGAAACTGTTAGGAACGACATACGGACAACAAACTCTTCGTAACAACCTGCCAAGGCTACTGAATAAATTACACAACGAAACCAATGGATCGGAAAATACCTCTTTGAAAGCTCTGTATAGTTATTTCTGCCTGCACTAGATTGTTTTCCCTGGCTTTCGCAAATTTTTTTTTCCTTATCGGATCTAACTAGTCCCATTGTATAGATTATATTCTTGGTTCTTTCGTCTGTTTTAGTCTGTATGAGAAATGGTAAATTGTTACGGCTTGTGTTTTTGATTATATCTTTCTCGCCCTCGTGTTTTTTCGAACAGTTATTTGCGATACCGTTATGCCCACCATTGCTTATTTGTCCTTATTGGTTGGTGATGTTTTTTACTATGCCCTGTTGTTAGAACATCATTTTTCTTCATTTGCTTCGCATGGATCGCGATGCTCAATTTTGTGCAAATGGCATTTGTAAACAATGATGTACACTGCCTTTGTGTTTGCTAACGTCGCGCAAACGCCAATGCGGGGGCCTGCGGCTTCGTCAAGCTGTCCATGTGGCAGCTTTGTCTGCATGCCCCTCGCGTCATGTACTGATGCGTCATGTACTGATGCAACTAAACATCATTGTCATTTTCAGAATTTGCCACCAGATTCCGGGACCTCAAGAACCTCCACCTTGGCGGACAAGATTTCGCTGCGACAGCGTACGTTGCTGCGCCAGCAGACTCAGCTCGGGGCGTGGCACGCGGCTTCCCTGCAAGCGGTGTCTCCGCAAGTGCCTCCGAGGAAGACCTCCTGAACTACCTCTCAGCCCGTGGTCGAACCATTCTCCACGCTCGAACGCTGGTCAAGTCCTCCAGCGCCCTCGTAACCTTCTCCGGCCACACAGTACCCTTCTATATCACGTACGCCGGCGCAGAATTACGCTGCACCCCCTACCACCACACTACGAAAGTATGCGGCATATGCCTACAAGTCGGCCACCGAACCGACGTGTGCCTCACCCCGGGCGCTCAAATCTGTCCCACCTGCAGTGTCGCGAATGCACTACCTGGACACGCGTGCCCACCAAAGTGCGTGCTATTTCGAGGCCCGCATCCTACAGCCGACAATTGGACTGTCCTAAGCGGCTCCAACCCGCCCCACTGTCGTCGCACCGTTCCAGCAAGCGGGACCTGCCGAGGCAGCGTAGCCGTTCCCGCTCGGCTACCCGACGCCCTTTTTAAGGCGAAAGTCTTTAATGGCTCCTACTCGCGGCGTCCGACCGTCCGTCCGTCCGTGCCCTGGCACGGTGCCAGCTGTGGCCTCTCCCCCTCACACTCTCTCAGCAATCATGTGATGGAACAGCGGCGCATAGCAACAGTTGCTCCGCCACAGGTGTGGCCTCTCCCCCTTACACTCTCCAAGCAACCACGTGATGGCACAGCGGCGCGCGCGGCGACGCTCCTTCGTTTTAGACGTCTCGTTGCAGCAGTCGAGTTAGTCGGATGGCTCCCAAGCGACCCGGTGATGATTCCACGGCAAGCGGTTCGGAGAAGCGCCCCGAGAATGTGAATTCCCCGATACCAAACGCCAGAAGATGAATGAGCGAATGCGCATGCGGCGATAGTCAGTCGAATGGGCACAGGATTTCGCCGAACACACTTTGGAATTCACAAAGTCTCCTTCATTTTTTTCTTTGTCTGTTTGAGCTATAATAATCCAGACGATATCCGGTCCCTCAGTCTGGGCTGATCGGTGAGGCTCCGTACGATGTACGTTAAAGGGAGTCTGGGCTAAAATCAGGATAGCTGATAGATCGGTGAGGCTCCGTACAATGTACGTTAAAGGGAGTCTGGGCTGTAATCAGATTTGCTGATAGAAGAGTGAGGCACCGTACAGCAGCGTGGGCTCTAACAGTCATTAAGACATTCAAAGAGTGAGACATTGTTTCTCTATTGTTCAATTTGTAATTAAGTTGTTTTATCTACCATGTATCAGTCTAGAAAAGTTTATAAACATCTTGTTCATGTGGTCTGCCTCGCTTCCTGTCTGCGTTTGGTCATCGCTGCCGATCAGCAAACGAGACTTCACGTTCCAGCAAAGAACGCAGACGAAGAAGAACGAACCAACGAAACTTTACTGGCGCAGCACGACATGATTGGCAAGTCCCACGACGAGCAACTAGCAGACCTCCAGCGAGCCAGGCGCTAGGCATCGGAGGGCCACCAGCCAATTTCGTAACCTTTGAAATTCATCTGAACCAGGACGTCAGGCGGCGCCCCCAGGAGCAACGGGTGGGCGGGATTTCTTGCGTTTTGTCTAGGTTGGCATGGCTGTTGTTCCGTGAGGTTAGTTGTGTTCACGCGCAGAAGGGCAAGCGCGATGGAGGCTGGCGTAAGCGGTGATATTACATCTGAACTAAGAGAGGGTCAGAGACGGCAGGAACGGCAGAGCTCCAGAGATACCGAGTCTGAGACGTCGGACACTCTAATTGCTAGTGAGACGCAAGGAGCTTCGCAGGCTCCGAGCAGGCCAGATCCAGAGGCCATGGCGGTGAGACGTCTGGAGCTGGAAAAGGTGCGCCTGCAGCTTGAGTGCCAGCGCATTGCTGCTCGAGCAGTCGAGCGGTGACGGAAGGAAGCGATCGCCTCCTTGTCAGCTCGGATGGAATAGCACAATGGGCTAAAGTGCTCAAGGCATACCGGTTGCCGTGCGACGCTGACATTCCGATGTGGTTTGATGAGGTTGAAAAGTTATTTTCATCTTTCCAAGTACCTGAACGCAACCGTGTACATTTGATTCGCCTGCGCTGACCGAGCGGGTCCGTTAACTGTTGCGTAGCCTCAATGAAGGAGGAATGTTCCGATTACGAGACCGTATACAGAAGGCGGTATTAAATGAACTCAACCTAACGCCAGCTGAATACCTGGGGAGGTTTGAAAAAGCATCTAAAAGAAAGGATGAAACTTGGGCTCAGTTAGCGTCTCGCGTTAAAACTTATTTGACCTATCACCTTCAATCTCGCCAGGCAAACACAAAAGAAGTTATGATGGAGCTTTTGGTCGCGGACCAAATGAAAGCTGGTTTGAGCACAGAAGGGCTTGAATATGTCCTTTTGTGGGAAGGCGAAGATTGGCTTAAGCCTGATGAGGCGGCGATAGTGCTGGAGGCTTTTGAGAAAGCGAAAGGACTAAGCGAAAGCGAAACTAAGCCAGCCACAGCAGCTTCAGCGCCACAGCCCGCAAAGCTGTTTGAGCCCGCAGAAGACAAATTTAAAGTGTCATTTATGTCACGGACAGGACCAGTTAGCTAGAGACAGCCCTAATGCCTGAGGTAAAGATTGGTAGCGGAAGTCGTTAACTGCACCAAAACAAACGGTACAGCATGTTTCCATAGCAGATGAAGAACCGCCGCCAGAGCCAGAAAGGATGCTGAGAGCTAGGGTAAGAGTCCTAAAGCAAACTCCTGATTCAGGCAGGTCAAACCTTAACCTTATCCCGATCGTGTGCGGCTATATAGAAATGGAGGCTGTGCTGGACACAGGTGGTGAGATAACGGTTGTCCGTGAAGGGTTATTGCCAGTCTTTTTGAGGAAGCCGTTGGGAGACTTGAGTCAGCAATCGGAGACACAATTCGAGCTAACCTGGCTTCGCTGCCCATAGGTATAAATCGCCCGGGCGCTGAAGGACAACTGCAAAAGAGCGAATTAGTACATGTGTGCAGTTACAGACAAGCTCGCAGGGGGCGTAGATTGTCTGCTATCGAGGGAGGATTGGGAACTTGCTGTCACGAGAAAAGGATGGGTTTGCTCGAGAACGTAGTACTTGTGTGGTCAGTGCAGTGGGGATCCGATCAGCCAAAATAGTGGACGGCTCTGGGCCCGAGTGCAAGCTTAACTGCAAAGAAAAAGCAGAGGAAATTCCAAAATCGGAAGAACATCGTTTAATGCAGGATGTCGTTAAGGTGGCCAGTCAGCAAAGGGAATTTCTAATGCCAATGCCGATGCATTGTGGGGCTCGTGGATTGTTCATGGGCGCCAACACAGTGAAAACGCAAGGGAAAGAGCCATGCTAGCCGGGACACACGTGAATGTTCCCGTTCACCCGATAGGTTGTGTGTGTGTGATTGTCAAGCCGTGGTGGAATTATATTTTTGTTGTTGTTGCTGTGTCTGTAAATATAGGACTGCGTGCAGACTGATTATATAACCTGCATGTTTCATTTCTTGTGCTGTGGTGCCGTGCAATGATTTTCTAGAAAGTGTCTTCGGCACATTTATTTATTTGGTACATACTGCCGGCCTGAGTATGTATACTCAAAATCATCTCACATACGTGAGATGATTTTGTTTTGCATGTTCGCCACCTTGAAGCCGGAGTCCTGGAATGAGGTTCCCCCAACTGGGATACAGGCTACGAGACGAAGAAACAAGCAAGCCTGCATCTTTCTTTTCATTTTCCTTGAATAAATGTTTATTCCTCCTCCTTTGTACTCTGGTACTTCTCCTCGCGGCGCTGTCTCGCTCCCACTGACCGAACGAGCGTCCGCTTCGGGCACACGCGACACGGGGGGCTCGGACCAGCGCGGTGGTCTAGGCGACTACCGGTGGAGCAGCGCGAGACGGAGACCACATGTTTTATTCATTGTTAGAAAGAAAGGTAAGAAAGGCACTAACAATATCTGACACAGGACATTTATTATGAAATAGAAACATGCCGCACCAAACAAATGCAATGATCACTTATATAATGTCCCGACAAAACACAGAGATTATTATATACCCAATATACACTCATTAGGAATCAAAACGCCACACTATCAAGTGCACAAAACGTGTACAATATATATATATATATATATATATATATATATATATATATATATATATATATATATATATATATATATATAGTCAGATAATACTATAAATAATAATAAATAGATCAATAAATGGATGCTGAATACAATTCCTACAAGCGGCAGCAAATAAAATTTGAATATCAGGTCTATAACAATTTAAAGCGATATGTATGTATATACATTATTATTATTATATGCACTTTAACAATAGACCGGTTATCCGAAGGAGTTTCGGACAAGCAAACTGTTAGGGGAGGAACAAAAACTAAAAGACGCACAAGGAAGGTACTTTTGTTGAAAGTGGTTCGTTGTTTCGTTATTTCCTTCTAAAAGTTTTTGTGCAATTTGGGCAAATATTTCTCTATAAATGAAATGCCGATCGCTCATTGGCGCCAATATATTCGCAATAAAATAACATGGTACAATCTTTTCAAGCTTCTGAACCGTGGCAGTGCCCTATTCGGGCAGTTTTCTTTCGTCAGGACTGCTAACATAGGGGCATAAATCAAACATACAATAAATAAAAAAAACACTAAAGATACATATGCACAAATTCATTTCATATTTCATATCACAAATTCTCATTAGGAAAAAAAAGCAAGACGCTTATGGCAACCGTATAGGTATGTTGAGCCATAAAAAGAAGCTTCCTCGGATTATGTAATATTTGTGGAAGCCTTTGTTACAAAATATAATTGCATGCTTTCAACAAGAGCCACAAAAAATGTTTACATGCGTTCGCGCTTGAAATGATACCCTCCACTGGCCATACAACGCTCTCCGATCATGTTTTGGTAGTGTGCTATCAAAAAAAAAAGAAACATTCAGCCTTGCGAATCGCATTCCTCACAAAGTCACTCCTGAATCGCACTGGAGATAAATATACACCCATGTCCTTAATCAGTTGAAAAATAATACTCGTTTTCGAAACAGTCAAACACAAGGTTTCTGAACTCATTTTCATAAAAATGTTAACATACTACACAAGTGCATTGGTAACTAAGCACAAGAAAAAGAGAAAATAAAAATAGAAATACAAGTACACAGCTCGCAGACCAAAAGTTCGCATATGTTAGGAGCGCGATTGCAGAAAAAAAATTTGAAAGGCGCTTTGGCAAGTTAAGTAGTCATACAACTGGCATGGCATGGCATGGCAAGAACTTTATTTTGGTCCAGAGAAACTAGGGCCCGAGGGCAAAAGCCCCCAGGCTAAGTCGGTGGCTCCGCCCACGTAGGCACCGGTAGGCCAAAGGCTTTCCCGATGTCGTGAGCCCTCCGGACGGCCAGGAGTTGATCTTGGAGGACTTCGCTGGATATGCGTCGACTCCAGCCCTCCTCACTGTTGAGGTCCGAAGCCCTTTGGTTGGGACACAGCCAGAACATATGATCAAATAGACACGGAGTGTGTGCACAACTTTTACATTCCGCGGGAAACTCCTGGTCAATTTTGTTAAGCACAAAGGGTGTGGAATAAGATTTAGTACTTGGGCTCATTTCAAATTATTGCAAGACTTCAGCCGTGAGTTCACAAAGGGAAGCGCATGTATACTTTTCGTCGCTTAGCAACACCCTTCGCCCCTACTAGAACAGTAACTGATACGATGCTGCTTAGTTTCATTTCACGAGTGTACTAAGCTTCATAATTATGCCATATGTGCTGTGCACAGCAATTATCTTCAACAAGATTAACAGGAAGAAACGTTTAGGTGTTTCTGTCTTGTAACAACACCTTCGTGACATTTCGCGATCAAGTTTCAATGGCGTACAGCATGAAATTAAATTTAGCGAGGAAAAATATATTCCTCACAAAACAATAATCTCTGATTGCTCACATTCACCTTCTAGAGTCCACTGATTAGCGCAGGAAACAATTGCCTTTCTAATAACTGATTTGATGGCTTGTATTGCATTGCTTCTCTCTTTCTTTGCGGAGCACTTGGCACAGCTTTGACAGCAATTTCACTTTGGTTGAAATGCCAATTCGCCATTAGTTCTGTTCTCAATTCAGCGGCATCCATGTCTTCGAAGTCGGTTGGCGATCCATCCTTTGACTCCATTTCCTGGGCGCAGGCAGCGAGGTCTGTTTGTGCGACTTTCTTGAATGAGACTTTCGTTCCAATACAGCAGATCGAGTTTTTGTAAACGCGGCTAGCATTCACATGCACAGCAACTTCAAGCCGTTTGGCAAGTTTCAAGGCATCGGCGGTCGCATTCCATTTGATTTCGCGTGGCGCAAATGTTTCAGAATGTCACTTTTTTTCGACGCCTTCACTGGAAAACCAGCCCAGACACTTGAACTCTTCGTGATTTTTTGAGGCATGATGAACGAGGATATGTATGTAAGTGTTACCCTGTTCGCACTATAAACATCGTTTCCCAGGGTTCCCCACTCTAAAAATTTCTCAAAAGATTTAATTTTGTTTGCACTGCTTTCACCAGTCATATTATGCTCAATGTGATCAACAATCTTTTTAGCGCTTTCCACAGAATTATGGTTTTTTTTCTTCAATCAGAAGATCAAGTGAAGTTCTTCCTTTTTCTCTATCTACCTTCCACACCTCAAGTTTGACACCCGGCCAGCTGATTATTGCAGGCACAATGGTCTCGACGTGAACGTCCTTGCCGCCTACATTTACCACTCTTTCGCGGTTGTCTCTGTACTCGGCCTCGGATAGCGAGCTATCAATCAGTTGGTCTACCACTCTGATGCGCTTGCGCAGAACGTCCGGCACAACGAAACTGGGTTCGATGATCAACAGAGGAACGGTCTTCATTCCATGCTCTTCAGCGAGGTAGCCTTCTCTCATATTTGTGAGTGCGTAGCAACGTAGGTTCGTTAAACTCGTTAACGTTCACCTCAACTTTGCGCCGCTGCTTAGGGTTAGCGCGGCAGAAAGGGCAAGGGTACCTGGACGACGCGGATTGCAAGCCTTGAACCACGAGCAAGAATTTTAAGTCTGATCCCAAGCACATGGAAACAGGCACGCATCATGCTGCTCCATAGTGACGCTGCCTGCTTTCGCGAGAGCGTTAATTTCATCAATCAAGTCTCCAAATGGCTCTCTGATTTAAGAATAGCTTTCTGTAATTTCAACAACTGCCAGAAGCCGATGCAATTTATAACTTTGGAGCTTTTTGTTGCTTTCTGTCAACGAGCAGAAATTAAAGTGTTGTCCAGCTTGTCCGCTTGCAAACGAGACATCCATCACCTTCGATTTTGTCAAAGATAGGTTGTCAGCCAAGGTCTTTAACTATCATTCCCCTATGAACAACGAACTCTGCAACAGCTGACTGAAGTTCCTCTACAAAGGAGACTTGGCCACCGGGTGACTTTCCGGGTATTTTAAATACAGTAGACTTGGCATCCGGTTTTTCTCTGTATGAGTTGATCACACGGGTAGGTTTGGCATGGTAGAGGAAAGCTGCTCCCAAAACACATTACTGTCTAAATGATTATCGAAAAGCGCTGCAGCTTCTCGGACACACTTCTTCTTTGGCGAAGTAAGGCTATCATAGTTCACTCGACCTTCCCGGTGATAGCCCGGTCTGACATTTCGCGCCACAGATATTCCACTGTTTCCATCTACTGTAATTTGGTGCAGCAGTCCCTGAAGGTGATTGACGATGAGCTGACATAAATCCAAACCGTAACTTTCGAAGATGCCTTCTAGTGCTTGGAGAATTGCACTGCCTGCACTGCTGCAGTTTTCTTTGGTCAGTATACTTTTGGAGCCTTCTCCAAACATTTTACATCAGTTCAGCAAAATATCTTTCTTTCCCAAAACAGACGTCAATCTTCTGTTCTCTGCTTCAAGCTGAAGGCACTTGTTCTCAAATGTACAAAGGGAGTCTTTGATATCCCCCATAGACTCTTGCGCCGAACCTTGTACGCGTCTGATATCTTCTTCCAAGGCTTGAATAATGACATCCTTGACTGCCTCTTGAGGCGCACAGTTCGCACATGCGTTTGCATCACCCTTCGTCTTTCTGTATTGAGATTCTACAGTTGTGCACAAACTCGTCAATCCGGTCTCCACTTTATGCGGAATAATATTTGGCAAGTCTATGCCACGCGGAAGGCATGGTTTCACAGCTTCAATAAACGTCTTATTCAGAAAATTCCGTTGACGGAAAGTATTTGAAGCCATATCATTAGTCAGTTGAAAAGTAATACTTGTTTTCGACAAATTGCAACACAGTTTCCTATTTTTTATCAAAATTTGATCATGCTATGCAAGTTCTTTAGCAGCTAAAAAACAAGAAATGCAAGTACACATTTTACAGAAGTCCAAAAATACCAATGGAGCTAGTGCGGATGAAATGATGATGACAAGTCAAGTCGTGCTGGTAACCTTCGTCACCAAGAATATTTGCATGCTCTCAACTGGATATCCACACAGAACGCGTTAACATGTTTTTTGTCGAGTAACAACATCGTTCACTCACACTGAAGACGTAACCGATACAACGCTGCTCAGTTCTGCTTCACGAGTGTACCAAACATAAGGTAGGTTCAGCATCGAGAAGTCCTTCGCTTCACACAGAAGCCAACCCTTGTGTCACTTTTCTTTGCCATTTGAGGACCCGTCTGAATATGTCCTAATCTAGATTCACCTTGGCAGATCCACCGGATCTACGGCTGTTGGCGAGCTTCTTCTAAAGCGCATGCAGGATTTCTTTGGATGCTGCTTTCAGCCGATGTTTCGATGGTTTGCTTAGATGGATGCATTCGGGCAGGGAAGCTTCATTCAAGTTCCTTTTGGGCACCGCGGTGTTGGTGCCACTTTTTACTAGGTATCCTTTCCTCTGTAGAGAATGAAATAAGCGGCGTTTATGTCAAAATATGGGACTGGAAAACGCCAGATAAACAAAATGGTGACAGAAACAATACAATAACTTTATTTTAAAGAAAAAGGTTACAACTATGCCTCCATTGATCAGAAAATAAGGCGCCAAATTTTATCCTTACCGAAGGTGGAGGAGGAGGAAAACAAGAGGTGAAAGTCAAAGAGGTTAATCAGATTAAGTGTTCGGTTGGCTACTCTGCACAGGGCGATGGGGTAAGAGCAGAAAAGATAAGAAAACGACAGAATATTAAAAAAAAGAACGCATCAGTTAGGATAGGAATAAACTTTATTTGTCCAGCGGTTATGGCTGTTGGTGCCCGGGGCTAGGCTGCCAGGGCATCAGTTTGTACATATAATATTTTTTCAACGAGCAAAATAACAAGGACTCAGTAACAAGGTTCAAGTATGTAAAGTATGTTCAAGTATGTTGGTGCCCGGGGCTAGGCTGCCAGGGCATCAGTTTGCACATATAATATCTTTTCAATGAGCAAAATAACAAGGACTCAGTAACAAGGTTCACGTATGTAAAGTATAAAGGCTGTAGCTAAACGTTTGTCAGACGTATCCCTTCAACTTTTTTTAGAGGTACGTTAGATGGATCCGGCGTTCTTTTTTAACCTTTTATAGAATTATGTCCAATGTATCTCTTTGGTTTCAGCATGTTTCACGTTAAGATATGTCGGGCATAAGCACTAGGAATACACCCTTTGCAATAAATACACCTTTTCATCACGTCCGAACGTTCCTGCCGCGCAGGCCGCATTTCGATGGGGGCGAATGCAACACCCATGTACACCCGTGTACCGCCCGTGTAGCCTGCATTGGGTGCATGTTAAAGAAACCCAGATGGTCAAAATTAACCCGGAGTCCCCCTCTACGGCGTGCCTCGTAATCAGATCGTGGTTTTGGCACGTCAAACCCTAGAATTCAAGTAATTAAATAATTAACTGCTTAAAGTGTAATTGCAGGAAACTAAAACTGTTATTTCAACTGCCTGAAAGAAACAGCTTTACTGGAAATTCGTTTGTAGTATAATTCTGCAAGGTCGCAAACATCTGCTGACGTTTTTTTTTTTTTTTTTTGTGTGTGAATATTGTAAGTATGTTGACTGTACTTTGTTGTGTATAACCTCGACAATACAATTGCCTTGATTAGCGATAAATTTGTTCTGTATAATGCACTCAATAGCATTAGCTGCTGAATTAGTAAAATTGTAGCAAATGGTTATTTTTATATGCGCTGTACTGCTGCGACTATGTGGGGTCAGAGACTTGAGATTTAAAACAATTTCAGGGAATATATCCAAATAATGGTTTGGTCCACCACGGTTCACCATGTATGGTTGATTACGTATATGGCTGTTAATTATAAAATGTACTGACAGCATATATATATATATATATATATATAGAGAGAGAGAGAGAGAGAGAGACGGTTGTACAGTTTGTGGTTTGCCTCCCGGGGATTCGAGAAATAGTTGGTGCGCCTCTGCAGGAACTCAAAGTTTAGTGACACACAGGAAAGAAGTTGACCATATTGCTGGAAGCAATGAAAGATGACAAGAATATACGAACCGCGCAGATTGGAAAATTATATGCATGGGACGCAGGAAGGCGGCTCGGAATTAGAGCGTGGCCCAGGAGATCGGCACCAACGCACAGCTGCGCCGTTGCCATCTCGGAGACCGTGACTAGAGCGTGGCCTCCGAGATTCGCTGGCGCGCGTGGCTTAATCTCGGAGGTTATGTTATGCAATCGTGCTGCAGTCAAAGTCCGCAACGCATGCAACACCGCTCGATCTGCTGCCGGCATGCCTTTGGCAGCTGCACAGACTATAGTGAACTAGAATACTATTATAGTTAATTATAGTATAGACCAAGGAGGTTCTTAATATACAATATTCCTGGTCTGGACAACCCAAACTAAACCAAGTGTTCAGTTAAGTAATACATCTACTTTACTCGCTAAAACGGATTCTAGGCCACACACGGACCGATCCCGTTGCTTTGTACAGGGTCCTAAATATTTAGCTGCGTGTGTTCGAAAAAAAAAAAAAAAGGTTTTGAACTCACCGCTGCACTGTTTTTGGTCAAATTTTGCAGACAGATCGCATTTTGGAGTCAACCTCGTTTAGTATAACGCTTGGCACGATTATTCGCTTGTTTTTTATTAAGACAAGGATGAGAAACTAGTTTCGTCCATGCGAAAAGTGGCGTCCACAAAGCCGGTCACAGCACAGACGTGTGTCGCCGCCTGCCGGCAGCTGCCAAAAGCAGCCGGTAGGCAGCGACACAAGTTTATGCTAGCGCCGTCGCTGCAGCAGCTCGCATCCCCATAAGTGCAGGCAAACTTGCATTTTTTCCTTAAAAACCAGGCAGTTATACTGTGCAAAGTGTTATACTAAATGAAGTCGACTCCAAAATGCGATCGTTCCGCAAAATTTCGTTAAGAACAGTGCAGCGTTGAGCGCTATACCTTTTTTCGAACACGCGTAGCGAAATATTCAGGACCTTGTACTCGCTACGGTGAATGACAAGGCGACTAGAAATCGAGAAACGTGCGGTGATATTACAGTGTACTAGAAGGATGTAGTGATAGCGATGCCGGAGCCGCTCAACGCGATAGCAGGGATACGTGAGCAAGTGTTGAAACGCCTGCGTCGGTGGTATAGTGGTTAGCATAGCTGCCTTCCAAGCAGTTGACCCGGGTTCGATTCCCGGCCGACGCAACTTTTTTTTTTTTTTCTTAATACATTTATTTTTATTTTCTGTTCTATTTAAACGTATATGGAGCCCTATCTAGGCAGTTATTTATACATGCCCCGTGGCAGCATGAAGTCTCAAAAACATCCGGTCCAAGGTTATTGCCATCGACTATGCCGACAGAAAAGTGTGCGTTTTCTAGTGCGCTTAATGTACGGGACGCTTTTTCTCACGTTACCCGCCGTCTTACCTTAGCGGCTTTGCCATTGCGGGGCTGGGCTCGAGGTCCCGGGTGCGATCCCGGCCACGGCGGCCGCATTCCGATGGGAGGGGAATGCAAAAACACTCGTGTATATATATACTAGTTGGGTGCACTGCAGGTGGTCAAGGCAAGGTTAATCCGGGGTCCCTCACTACGGCGTACCTCATAAACAGATCGTGGTTTCACCACATAAACCATAGAAAAAATTATATCATGTATTGATTACTTCTATTATATATAATTTAATGATTAATTTGTGTTGGCGGGACCGACAGAGTCCAAACCGATGAAAACACGTACGTGGGTCACCTCTACCCACAATCAACATCCTGCCTGGGTCTTCTGAACATGGCAGGCTTGCGCACTTCTCTTGGGAGTCCGACCTCTGAGCGTTTCCTTTATAATACATTTATCTCCCCCTCTGCCGAACGCGCTAATTAATTAATTAATTAATTAATTTATTTATTTCGTGTACACTCAGACCCTGGCGCATTAAATAGGGGAGTGGCTACATCAAAAACAGAGGAGGAGGCGGGAAGGCGATTCTACTCAGCAGATGTACGCGGAAGGAATGAATGAAACATGGCATTGGTTTGGCATAATGTAATTCCGACTTTGTTATTGTGGCCTAACCTTGATGAAATGTTTTGAGGAAGGGAGATCAGTTCATGGCGAAGGGAGGGATGATAAAATATCTTGTGAAAAAGTGAAAGTCTAAGGCCTTTACGGCGAGAGGCTAAAGATGGCAAGCCACGATTCAATTTTATTACAGAAGTGCTGGCAGTTCGGTTATACTTAGAAAAAACAAAACAAAAAACGAGCAGAGTTATTTTGTACCATTTCAATGAGTGAATTAGGTTTTTCCGAAAGGGATCCCAAACTGTTGCGGCATACTCAAGATTTGAGCGGACTAGTGGCTCGTATAGCATTAATTTTAGGGAAGACGGTTAGTGGAATTACGTTTTAGGTATTCATGCAGCATGCGGTTAGCGTTTTTAATTATGTAAGAAGCGTGCATGGACCACGAGAGGTTGCTAGTAATATGGATGCCAATACGTTTGCAGGATGAAACAGGGTCGAAACGGAGATTATTAACGTAGCAAGAAGGAAGCTGGTTAGAAGTTCTGGACACACGCAGAAATTCTAATTTTTATATATTTAATTCCATTTGCCATGGCTGGCACCACATAGAAATAGCGTTAAGGTCGGATTGAAGATAACATATGTCAGTGTCGCATATTATTTCCCTGAATATTACGCAATCATCTGCGAATAAGTGAATGTTAAACACAAGACGGCAGATCACTTATGTAAATTATGAAAAGGAGGGGACCAAGTACCGAGGACGCTTGAGGTACGCCGGACTGCTTGGCTGCGAGTTAGAGTCATTAGCAAAGACAAACTGTGAACGGTTAGAAAGAAAGCACTCAAGGCATACAAGCAGTCTCGGATCAATATTACTTCGATGTAGCTTGAACATTAGAAGATTATAGCACATTTTGTCAGACGCTTTCGAAAAGTCTAAAAATATGCAGTCGGTAGTTGGAGTGGTCCAGGATGACGTTTAGCTTAGGCGTAAATAAAACTAGTTGTGTTTCATATGAATATGTCTTGCAGAAGCCATGTTGCGAAGGTGAAAAAAAAAAAAAAAGAGTTTCAAGAAAGCTAGCAAGATTAGAGGCAAGCATACGCTCAAGCATCTTACATGGAATGGAAGTGAGCGAGATAGGGCGGTAGTTGTAGGGAGAATGCTTGTCACCCGATTTATGGAGTAGGATGACCTTCCCGACCTTCCATTCAGCAGGCAAAGAACCCTTGTCTAGCGACTGTTGGAATATCATTGCTAGAAAAATGGAATGGTAACAGCTGGTGTTTTAAAAAAAAATATCGCGTTGATGAAATCGTGTCCTGAAGCCGTAGATGGTTTTAGAGATTAGATAATTGATACGACGCCTGCTGGTTCAATGATTATGGCAAACATTTATTGGTAATCGTAGTCGTGCGTAGATGGAAGAGTAGTGCCTGTGGTTGATTAAAAGTTGCGCATGAAAACATTATTAAGTACGGCCGCACATTCGTTAGTTGGAATACATTGCCAGTGCTGTCAATCAAGGTTATGATGTCATCCGTCTTGGGGTTAATGACGCACCAGAATTTCTTGGTGTCGGTTTTAAGCATTGATGGTAAGGTACTGACCAAGAAAGTGATCCTTGGCTTGTTTAACTGCGGCTAGGCTGCCATTTGTAGTTGGTCCACCGGTTTCCATTTTGGTTACCCTCGCGTGTAGTGGTTACATGCGAGGGTAACCAAAAATGGAAAGTGGGATGAATTTGTTTGTTAGTTCAGCCATTTTTGCAGCAAACGTATTCCATGCAGTTGGTTTGAACGCTATGGCAGTCGAAGTCATTTAAGAACACCTCTAGGAAAGCAGATAATTCAGCGTTGATGGCTTCAAAATTTCCTTTCGCGTAGTTTCGAAAATATTTGAGTTTTTTACCGGTTTTTGGTCACAAAATATCTTTGCCAAACGAAAGTGCCGAATGGTCGCTCAAGCCGGGTAAATACGTGATGTCAGAATCAAGGTCAGGCTGTGATGTTAATACAAGGTCAAGTGTGTTCGCAACGGATTCGGTAGTTCGTGTGGGTTGACTTACAAGTTGTGAAAGTTAAAAAACAGAGCACATGTCCAAGAACCCATTGGCTAATGACGAAAAGGGTGTAAAGTTGGAGGTTCAGTGTTCCACATTGTATTCGGTAGATGAATATCGCCAAGCAAAAATAAAGGTTATGTAGGATGACAAGATGTCACAGTGTTAATGATATCATGCACCTCATTTACGAAATTAGAAGAATAAGTGGAGGGGAGGGCGGCAACAAACACCAATGATTATCTTCTGGCGGCTTAGCTCAATGAAGGCCCAAACCGTGTCGAGGCCAGTATTTACGTGAATACTCTGAGATGGGAAATCTCTAGAAATGGATAAGAGCACGCCGCCTCCCTGACGCATTGTTCGGTCACAACGATACAGTGAAAAAATGGTACCCAGTTTGAAAAACTTTATCTTGAATCTGTGAATGTAGGCACGCTTCGGTATATAGCCCAAAAATGTCGGCATTGCGAGTATAAGGCAGATGCTAAGGAAGCGCGCTTATTCATGATGCTTCGAATATTAGTGAAGACTGATACGACGCATGATTCTCGTCCACTTCAACTCACGTTTTCCTAACTGGGCACCTGTTCGGAATCTACATGCTGGCCGCTATCTCGTGGTTCATAAGGCGCATGCTCGTTGATGTTGTCTGTTGCCGGGTCATAGACGAACTGTTTTTTATTCATTATTAGTTTGGTGTACATTAAATGGAAAGGGCATTGTTTGGGCTGGTTTTAGCGTACTCAAATAGTTTTTGGCGGACATGGCGGGTGGCGGGCGAAACACAAATTCGGAAACACAAATATAATTTTCTTGCAGCCTATAGCGCGCGCGGAAAGTACCTTGTCTTTCGTTTTCGTGCTGGTGAATTTAAATACAATTCGGCGACACTTACTGGGCATGTATAGTGACCGATGCGATGAGCGCGTTTGATTTCTGTATCAGGCAGGCTGTCAGTTACGTCGGTTAGCCCCTCTATTATGCGTGATTCGGACTCTTCCCATAATTCGCGAGAGTCACGGATGCCGTGAAAAATGAGGTTATTGCGTCGCGATCTGTCCTCAAGTTCGTCAACGCGCAACTGTGAAGAGTCAAGCCCAGTTATTTGGGCGCGTGTCGACGGCTGAATGCCAGTAATTCCATCATCAAGATGGTCTAAAACCATTGTTTTTTGTCAAGGTTGTCTAATCTTTTCTGGACGCATTCGATTTTGGTCTCGATGTTCTATTGACCGACCTTTTAATAGCCTTAACGTCGTTAACCAACTCGGCCTGACCCCTAGATTGTCCAGATTGAGCCTGGAGGTCTTTTAACAGCCGAAAAAAAAAAAAACTTTCATCAGCTCAGAAGGATTGGAGGGCAAATTCTGCAGCTCAAGTAATGCCCCAGAACAAGTATTGTGACCCGGATTAGTTTCCACTGCACCTGAGCTCAATAACAGCATCGCCATAGAGAAACAATCGCCGACAATTTCGCAGAGCACTTTTGGCGCGCGAACAATAGCAAAAATGGGCCGTCACTTTTCTTAGCATAAAGCGGAAAGTTTTTACACACCTGCGAAGTGGAAAGGTACGCTGCATGAGCCATGGTGCTCCGAATGCTGCTCCCGTGCCCACTAAACGGGCTGACGCTCGGACAGCCGCTTAAGTTGCCACTGCGATGTGACGACACAGTTGACGATGATGGTGCGCAGATGGCTGGGCGCAGTAATTGTAGTGGGTCGATGTGAAGATAGTTGCCGGTCTGCTGGTAGCTTCTGGCCTTACTTGATAGTAGCAGTGGTTGCGAAGGGTCATGCCCCGAGTTGCTGTGCACGGACACAGCAGCAGCAAGAACGCGAAAATCGCCTGCGAAGGCTACCTTAAGAACAATAAACTGAAGTGGAAAGGTGCGTTGCATGGTGCTCCGAATGCTGCTCCCGCGCCGAAAGGATATGGCGGCCTTCAGTGGCGCTAAGAGCTGCTGCTTAATTATTCTCCGTTTAGTGCAGCCTATGACTTCTCTGATACAAACAGAAGCTTTGTGGCCGTTATAAACTCGTACGCATCCATCCGTTTGATATTACGTATACATGACTCACATACACCTCTTTCTGTGATAGTAACGCGCGAATAGTATTTCTGGAGCTGAATAATATACAGCATTACTTTGAATACCACTACAAATTTATAATTGTCCACTTTTTCAAGGAACGTGCACGTTTGCTGGCCAATCACTAATTAATTAATTAAATTATGGGGTTTTACGTGCCAAAACCAC
Source organism: Dermacentor silvarum (assembly GCF_013339745.2). NCBI lineage: Eukaryota > Metazoa > Arthropoda > Arachnida > Ixodida > Ixodidae > Dermacentor > Dermacentor silvarum. Next base: position 20,294,679 of record NC_051164.1, on the reverse strand, counting down.
GATCTGATTATGAGGCACGCCGTATAGTGGGGGACTCCGGAATGATTTGGACCACCTGGGGTTCTTTAACGTGCACCTGAATCTAAGTACACGGGTGTTTTCGCATTTCGCCCCCATCGAAATACTGGAGAGTGAAGGGCGCCGAAAGGAGGTCCACCAGATGCTGTTCGACAAACTCAAATGGCTCGATATTGATGGCCACTTCGGACGTTGATGCCAGGGAATCGCCGAATACGATGTTTCGATTTTTCATTGGCTCTGTCAGGTGCGCCTTCCCCTACCCGCAGCAACAACGAAGCTCTGCGCTTCATAGAGAACACAGACCCGAGCATCGAGGCGTGCACGATATAGCGACAATCTCTTGAGCCTGGTGTTCGAACGTTATTACGCAGCCATTCTCACCAGCTATGGCGCGCACGTTAAGCGAGTTTTCAGCGTTGCTGCAGAAGTCTTCGCGAGAAAACGAGGGAAGATTACCGAATAAAACTTTGAAAAGCAGTTCTTAGCGAACACAAACGATGTGCGAAGGGCCGCAGAGCGCATTATTGAACGAGCTGGGCCAGCTTGTTCTGTTTACGGTATTTGTGCAATTGATGTATAGGGAGGGAAGTAACGTCAATGTAATCGATTGCTTTTTAGTAATTGCCCAGTTACTTTCTGCAGCCAGTAATTAGTAACCGTAATCAAATATATTTTTGAATGAAGCAATTGTAATTGTAATCTGTTACCTTGTTCCTGTAAAGTGTACAGGTCTGGTCTGACCCCGCTATTTGCTTGCGTGCACATGGTGCCACTTACGCTATACTAAAATTGTCTAATAGCGCGGGAAACCTCCTTGTCACGTTTACGCGGCCATAAAGTCAGACAGTGAGATTTAGTTCACGGACACACCTTTTGAAAGCGCTGCTGTCGCGCGCACTCATAAAAGGCAACTTATAGGGCGCTATATTTATTGTATAAAGGCTCGATAACGTTAGTGCGCTCGATGAGCACTCTTTGTAGCGTTTTGCATCACAACATTAAAACGCCGACAAAAATAATTAGGAAAATGTAGCGAGCGGGAAAACTGTTGAAAATATTGTTTACGAATGCGATGCACAGTTCGACGTTCGAGCTTATGCAATTGTACAAGTATTCATTAGTCTAGGTAATAATTGTGACTAATTTATCCAGTTTGCTCGAGGCAACAAAACACCATGCGTCTCATCCTTGTATTTCGTAGCCCCGGCTTGGCCCGCGTATTTAAAAAGTTACATATAGGCACTTCAGCCGCGCCTTACGCACATCGAATGCGAAAGCATTATGACTCTTCCACGCGATCCTTTTCATTTGGTCCTGTGGTAGAATAGGGAAAAGTCAATTTTGAGGGTGGCCCACCCAAATTTTGGAGTGCGCCAAGTCGGTTTTGAAAGTGGATCAACTCAATTTTGAACTGGGCAAAGTGAATGTTTGGGGTGTGCGCCACCCAAATATTGTGGGTGGGTCAAGTCAAGTTTGGGAGTGGGCCATGCAGGTCTGTTTTGAACGTGGGTCCACTAAATTTTCGAATTTGGCAAAGTAAATTTTGGGGTATGGGCCACGGCGTCCGTCCGACGCCGTGACGTACGCACCGTGGGATTTGGCAGGGCGAGCCGCAGCAAGTCCACTGCCGGGACATCACTCGGTCACGTGGGTTTTTGTTTTGGTAACGCCGGACGGACGCTGGATTTTCCGCTTCATATGGCATACAATGCTTTCGCATTAATAAAATTGGGAGGCGTTGCTCCTTCAGCGCATCCCAACGAGCGTGGTTTCGCTTCCCGAACATTCGGGCTGGCGATCGGCCACGAGAGGGTACAAATGGTGGCAGGTGAGTTTTCTATACATTGTATCGGTCCAACTGCCTCCGGAGTGCAATTAAGACGGCCATTTGTATTTTCATCCATTTTTCATTTACGCTTATTCATCGCCGCCTTTGTTGTCGTCACAGTGCTGCGACGCTTAATTCGGTGTTTGCATTTAGGTGTAACCTATGCGCATGAACATTGCATAACAATAAAGTTGCGTCCTGTGCAACCCATCACCCTAACGTTCTTTGCAGGAGTACAACAAATCGATAGCGCACGCCGTCGTCGTCGTTTTGCAGAAGCACATGCAAAATATGCCTACATTATTTTACAATTCCTTTTTCTTGTTATTGTTATATTGAACTGCCCGGTTCCTGGCCAATCCCCCAGAGTGAATATGTGCCACTAACATCTAGTCTCTACATCTATGCATCTACACATGCAAATGATGCTTGATAACCAGCAACCTGCAAACTGTATAGCGTGGCATGGAATCCCACAGTGTGTGGCATCTGCAATATTTATCATTGTTTTTATTTTAGGTTACGTGACCCATAGTCAATTAATGCGTACAATAGATAAGCGCTTCTTTATTACAGTAAAAATATAGCGTTCCAAGGGTATAGGGAATGAAGCGCAGTCGAGGACAGCGCTTAATTTGGCAGCGCTTTAAATATTTCCGCTTAGGAAGTCGGGAAATATGCAGGCTATATAATGTAAGCATGGAAAAGACAGGACACAGAGCCCAACTGTGCTGTGTCCTGTCTTCTTCTTATATATCTTAGCTTGTGTCCCAGTAGTTTGCGCTCCGAATTAGCCATATATGCTTACAAACTCGCCCAGTTTTTGCTTTTGATCTATATAATCCATACTCGTTTGACAAAAGACAGGGTAGTTGGAGATCGCTGGGAAAGGACTTCTTCCTGTAGTGAACATAAAATATATATGGCGCGGAATCAAATCCTGAAGCGTCGGCGGCATTTAATTCGATGGGGGCGAAATGCAGAAAACGCCCGTACACCATGCATTCACTGGGCCCACTATATACGGCGTGCCTCATAATTATATCGTGGCTTTGGCACGTATATAAAGCCCCAGAATTTATTTTATCATTAAATATATCTTTGCTGATGATGACGATGATGATGATCACGTCCGCCAATGCTGGTACCAAGCTTGCGCTCACGTTTGCCGCGCGGACTTCATACAAACTCACTAAGAAAGAAACAAATAGACTGGAGGAGCACTGGACCAGCGCTCCAGTCTATACTTGTTTCTTTCTGTGTGCCAGTGTCCACGCTGCAAGCATGAACGCAAGCTCCAGCAACCAATGAGCCCGCCTCGCCGCATTCGCTGCTACCAAGCTGCGAGTATACGCCACTGAACATGGAGTTTTCAGAGCGTGGGTTCTGGCTAGTTGTTATTAATATAACACTTTAGATTTGTAGCGCAGAATCATAGGACGGCTATGAAAATCGCGAAACGACAGGCACAAGCGCGCGTTGCAAAATGACGTCACCGATATGGTGAAGCAGAAGAGAGAACGTCAAACACAAGAACAGGTGTGTTGCCTGCGTCGTAGGCGCGGTATACAAAATTCCACTATACTATTCGGCAGAGTGTATGTCGGGCAGGTCGAACGTTGCCTAAATAAACGCCTAAAGAAGCATAACAGGAGGGTCTCAGTGCCGCAATTGCAGGTGCATGTGCCGCATATTTTGATAAGGCTGTACGGTTCTGTTCTGGGACCGAAATCGCTGCACGAGCGTGATTGGCGGGGCAATAGCAATGATGAGTGATGATTATACAAGTGCGTGAGATCCCCATCGTTATCTTAACCTAAAAAATGGCATTTGTTTTCACGATGGCAGCGGCAGGTGACAGCTCAATATTTGTCGATGATGCTCACGTGCTATATAGCTCTACCATCCGACTACAGCTGGTTTCTTGTACTTTTTAATTCTTTTTTTTTTACTTATGTTGCTCTGTATAATTATTGACAGTGTCTCATTCTAAACTTTAGAAATAGCGCTTGTGCCTATCGTTTTGTTCGAGTGTCGTCGCAAAATTCTGCGCTATATATATATATATATATATATTATATATATATATATATATATATATATATATAGAGAGAGAGAGAGAGAGAGAGAGAGAGAGAAATGTTAAGTCTTACCAGGACTATGGTCTTACGAAGTTTTCGCCGCGGTAAACCAAGTGCGCAGTACAGAACGGCAAGATTGTTATATTTGGTATGCATTGCTCGTTACGATCATAGATATGTAGCAGCCAGAGACAAAAGAAAAAAAGAAAAGACCACAAAAACTAAGAAAGGTGTCTGAGACTACATCGCGCGCTGACACATGCGGCAACATTTGCCCGCATACAATATCTCGAACTGCGTGGAGCTCGTTGCAGACCAAGTCATACGTTTTGAGCGACAATCTGACAAGGTACCGGCGTCCCCATCACTGAGCCACGCGCGCAGTTAAAGGCTCTGGCGAAGTCCAGAACGTACATGAACGGCATTACCACGCGCAGCTCGTCTGTCAGCGTCCGAGGCACTACGGGACAGCGTCGAGTCGCCGCGAGCAGGTAGAAGAGCTGCGCGTGAGACATGTACGACGTGCTCCAGGCCAGCTTCCTGGTGTGCCAGTCCGCAGGCCGCGAGAAGGCGCTCAGCACAGATGCCAGTCCGAGCGACGGGGCGATTACGTCAGCGCCTCCTCCTCGCTGCTGGCCGAACACAGCGTAACTCTTTTGGAAGCACGTCAGCAGTTGCTGAAGGATCGACACCGTACTCTGGTTCCAGCGCTCGTCCAAGAGCAGGAGGTTCCAGACTGCCTCCGCTAGGTCGTAGCCCAAGGTGGCCATGTTCAGCATGTCAGAATGCGGCGACGCACTCTCCACCACGTCGTACAAACGCGGCGAGATTTGCACTTCCCTGTCGTCCGTTATTTTGACGTCCTCGAAGAGGAACAACGGCTCCACGTGGTGCCCGCCTCCAGCGTGACTTAGGGCGTGGACGTAGTCGTTCATTCGAAGGACGTTCTCGGCGAAGACGCCGACCGCGCGAGGGACTTGGACGGGATGCCGCGCCGGCACGTCCGTGGTCGCCGTCACGATGGCGAGACCGCCGACCAGGCTCCGCAAGCGCGCTAAGTCGGCGTCGAACAGCGAACTCGACTCGGCGTAGCGCAGCACGGCTTGCTTGACGGCGGTGAACGTGGTAGTCACGTGGTCGTCCATTCCGCGCTGGGAAATCACCTCGTCTCTCAGTCGGCGCCACAAGTCGCCCCCGTTGTGCCTGGCCTTTCTCATGCAGTGCTCGAAGCCGGCCATGTACGACGGTTTGGCACCGGGCAGGAACATCAAAGCGGCCGCGAAGACGCTGTGCCAGAGAAGGTACGCCGCCTTGGGGCCGCAGTCCCGCTCCAGCGCGAAGGCGTCGTGGATGGCGCGTACCTGGAGCAGCCCCATGACGTCGACTACGGTTGCGTTGCTGACCGTCCAACCGACCGCACTCATGGCTGCTCGGATGTCGCGCGCTCTCCACAGCTGTCTGCTTATGGCTTCGGTCGCGTTAGCCCACGCGTACGTGCGGTTCTGCAGCGTAGCTGGAAAGTGTTGGCACAGCTCCGCCATGAACTTCTCCGTGTTCGAGGTCGTCACGAGTGGGCTGATGGCGCTTCGCACGGCGTTCACAGATGCGTTCAGGCAGTCGGCCGAGAAGGGCGCGACTTTGCATAGCGCCCGGAGGCGGAAGCGCAGTCTCGACTGCCTCGGATGATAAGTGACCTCCAGAACAGACGGTATCATGTATCGCACGCTCACCTCCACCATGAACTGCAAGCTGTTCCTGGAGTTAGGATGCCTGAGCGCGTCCTGTGCGACCCGGAGGATGCTCTGGGCCATCTGCGAAGCGAATTCGTCTCGTCTGCCGATGCTGGCCACGCAAGAGCGGAAGTAGCCGATCATGAACTCGGCGACCTCTCCTCCCCGACCGCGGTGTTCGGGAGGGACGCCGGTGACTACGAATCTTTCGAGTCTCGAGTCCACCGTGGCGTTCATCATGAGACGGGAACGGACGGCGCTCGAGCAGGCGTAGTCGAAGAAGTTGTCGCACGGCTCGAGGCTCGAGTTGAGGTAGGGGACGAGTTCGCGCACTTTATCCGGGCAGCAGAAGCTCGAGGCGCCGGTTTCGTGGGTGAGCCGCTGCTCCATGGATCTCGCCTTGGACCTGAGCGCCAGCGAGCCCAGGAGCACGCCGACGGTCACGGCGATGGCGATGGCCACCATGACATCGCCGTAGACGGAGCAGCGGTCATCGCCAGACTGCTCGTCGTGAGCACCGGATTCGCGTACGTCGTGGTTGCCCTCCATGACGGCTTCTTCTTCTTCCATATAGCGCACGTATACATATGATGAGCTTTCAAAACATGTACGTACCGACAAAGGGGGATGGGCCAGGAAACGGGTTGTTGCACTCAGAGATGATTACTTTAGCATAATGAACTTGAAAAGATAAAACTGGCGAAAATATGATTAGCGAGACCAAATAAATGAAAGATTTAATATAAATGAAATATCAATTGAGACTCCCTAGCGACTGCTTTTCTTCTTCTTTATATAGTCGACTCCATCTACGTTGTCAAACTTCCACTGCAGAGTTCGCCGCCTAAATTTTTATCTTCATAGATCTGGTTTATCCAACACTGACCTCTGCTCCTTATCAATGAACCAGAAACTATTGACCATTTCTTTCTTTCTTGCCACCGCTTCTCCCGAACACAACGTGAGTCCCGAACACAACGTGTTCATCCCGAACACAACGTGGGTCGGACACGAGCTAGGGCCAAGGCTCTCCTGAACAAGGCTCGGGAACATGCTCGGGATTGCTGTTTTGTTGATGCTGCCCGGTACCCCGACGGTACGGCGTTCGTAGCGGTGGGCATCGTTCACGATGGGAAAATCACGAACTCTGCGATGGTTCGAACGAAGTCGGCCGAGGTGGCGGAGCAGGTGGCCATAGACCTGACCCTGCAGGTGGTCAAAATTAATCCGGAGCCATCGACTACGGCGTGCCTCATAATCAGTACTGGTTTTGGCACGTAAAACCCCAGAAAGAAGAAGAAGGACCACGATCTACTCGCTAGAAAAAGAAGACAATATGCCGCTTTAGTGACATTAGACATAGCTAAAGCATATGACTCCGTGGAACATACAGTTTTACTGAATGTACTACGGAATCATAATGTCCCAAAATATATTATTGCGTGGTTGGCAGAATTCTTGAGATCAAGAGAATTTTATTGCTTTAAGTATGGCTGCTCTTCGTCTAAATTCAAACAGACTCGTGGTGTCCCCCAAGGAGCAGTCCTATCTCCAATATTATTTAACATATTAATGAGCTCTATTCCAGCCAGTCAGGACGTGCAAGTTTACGTTTATGCAGACGATATTGCATTCTTCGCGGCCGACAACGACATATACTCTTTATACCAAAAATTGCAGAGATATTTGAGCATGCTCGAGGTATGGCTTCAATCAATTTGCATGTCATTAAACGTAAGTAAAAGCGCAATATTGGTGTTCCCACTTATGGATCCGGTTTCAATCTCTATATTTTACAATCAAGAAAACATTCCGCAGGTTGAGTCTCTAAAATATTTAGGTATCATTTATGACGGAAAACTCAACTGGAGTCCACATATTGAAAACGTGGCATCTAAGGCTCAGCGTGCTTTAGGTTTACTACGCAGACTGAGCAACCGAAAATATGGGCTATACGTAGGCAAGCCCTCATAATGATATACAAAATATACATGCGTCCAATATTGGAATTCGGCTGTGTATTGTTCTCGGGAAGCCCTGCTTATAAAACTAAGCCTCTGGTTCTATTGGAGCGTGAAGCCCTGCGCCTGTGCCTGGGACTCCCTAGGTTTTTAGCAAACAATGTTCTTTATCAGGAAGCGCGCCTACCAACATTGCCCTGCAGATTCCGCATCTTAACAATACAAACAATTTCTCAAATTTTACAGTTCTCCAGTTAGACGAGCTGAATATGTATTTATAAACGATCCAAACCCCTTCTTTCTTGCTCATTGGCCACGTTATCACACCCCACAGATTATTTTTGTACAAAAGCAATTAGACAGTTTAAATGTAAACATTCGAGACGTTATTCCATCATATGATTCAAATCCGAATTTACAGACTGAATTCGATGAAATTTTTTCCCAGGACCCTAAGTTTCACTCAGTGCGGTTATTAAATAATATGTTGCAAGATTACCTTGCACACGTACACACAATTAACATAATAGCCACTGACGCTTCCGTGAAGGACGAAAAGGCGGGCGTAGGCATTTTCTCGCTTTCGCTTGGCTGGTCATTCTCCTTGAGACTGCCAGATTTTACTCCCGTATTTGAAGTGAGCTCTTAGCAATGATTCTAGCTTTGCGGAAACTCCCTTTAAATGAATCCAGCGCGGTTATTATAACAGATTCCCTTTCTGTCTGTACTGCGCTTACACCTTCAACAAATTCACCGGCTCTAAAGACGTTTCTAACATTAGTTCCCCCCCAGCTGAATCTTATAAAATTATTATGGGTACCAGGACACGGCGAATTACATTTCAATGAAATGGCCGATTCATTAGCGCGAGCCTCCCTGAATGGACAAATAACAGCGATCAGATATAGGAAATATACAATTCGTAGAGATATCATGGAAGCAATAACATCACGGACTGAATTTCAGCACCTAAAATTTCCGTGGAAAATTCATTGGTGTCCATCAAGACATACGGAAGTCATACTTACAAAATTACGTTGCCGTGTCCCACCATTAAACCTATATTTACACAGGGCTGGTCTGGCGATATCGCCACTGTGTCAATTCTGCCTAGAAATAGAAACCGTAGAACACTATTTCTTAATATGTCGTCGGTATAAATTACAAAGAAAAAGACTTCTTGTCATACCGCTTGCTAAATTAGGGGTAAATTTAACATCAGAAACAGTACTCACTTTCGGTGCCTCGGTATTTGGCTTTAGCCACAGGGACGTGTTTGATGCCGTTTGTGGTTTCATTCAATCAAGAAAACGAATAAAATTTTAGATCCCTACTTTTACAATTCTCTCAGAGATATTTTAATTTTTATTCATCGCATTATTATTATAAATTTTGCAGTTCAGGAAAATTAATCTGTC
>NC_051164.1:20068140-20280640 GCF_013339745.2 Dermacentor silvarum | reverse complement strand
ATGATTAGGGGCGAATCGTCAAAATAAGTAGGTTGGAATAACAAAAACTAAACCATCAGTTGACAACCTCTGTAACCGTGGTAGAGTGTAGCCGCGGGTTCACACATATGAGTAGTCTTTCCCGCTAAGATTTTGCATGCGCGGCAGAGCTTCAAGGGCGATGCTAAAGTTTTTGCCCAACCAGACCACATTGCCAGGATTTATGACTCCCCTTGGTGAATAAGCGTTTTGTGATCCAGCAATGCGAGCTCTTGTTGTCTAGAATTCGAAGATCAAAACGGCAAGCTGGGCGAGTAATTGGTACGGTAAAGCGGCACCAAACACAAACATTATAAGGCTGTTTCACATGGCGCGATTGGGGCGAAAAAAATCGTTCTGCCGCGCACGTCGCAGAGCGATTTTCGCTGAGAGCTTTCACATGCGTCTGTGACAGCGCGATTTCCGTCGCAGCGACGCCGAAGGTCGCCCCCTGCTCACGAAGCACCCAAGCCTGCATCGCTAAATAAAAACAACGTGGAAAGTAGTCACATAATAAAATGTTCTTCTTATTATTTGAAAATAGAATGAGTACACTATTTTTTAATGTTTAAATGCGTTGAGCCTTTACGATCGCTTAGTCTGCAACCGCGGCGAGTGAAACGCTGCACAACACAGCAAGTATGAGCGTGCGGCTAGTGCGGCGCGGTTTCGTTTATTACCCCGTTGTTGCGGTAATATATCGAAGCCACAAATCTTCTCCTGGAGGAGTATATGCTTCTGCAGAAGAAGCGACCATTGAGTGTGTAAGCACCTGGCACAATTTGTAGCGATAAAGAGGTTCACGACGGTGACGATCAAGTGGGTACTTGCCGTATGTTGAAGGCGGCGTCTGCTCCTGACCTGGATTGCGTGCAGCTTCTCATTTTAAAGAAATTGTGTGAGCTAGAGAAAACAAAAATTGTACATGAAGCTCCTGAGCCACAGGCGCTGGTGGATACGCTCTGTTAAAACATCATTGAAACTGGTGCGCGATATTGCTCCGCTGAGCTTCCAACACGCGGTAAAACAGGAAAGCGCCTATTTCGACGGCGCTTGCTGTTACGTCACGTTGCTCCGCCCACATCGCGCCGATCGCTGCGACTCAGCGACGGAAATTCCAACATGTTGGAATCCCGTCGCGGAGAGCCCGCGGCGTCGCGGCGGTCGCTGAGCGACGGAATTCGCTGTGTCGCTGTGTGAAAATCGCGCCATGTGAAACGGCCTATAGGGAGTTTTAGCCTATGATTATATGAGTTTTAGCCGCAGCCTATGATTTTAAGAGATCAGGTCGTATCCATATTTTCCCTGCTTTTTTTCGACCAGTACTCCAATCGTCTCTTGCTGATCTCTACGGCTGATCTGTTTATGTTTCCTTCCACTTTGAAACCAAGCGCTTCTGGGAGTTGCACGTTACCTACGGTTCTCGCTGGGTGGATCCCGTCGCATTCCATCAGGATGTGCTGAGTAGTTTCTGGATCTTTACTGCAGCATGCACATGTCTCATCTAGTTCCGAATATTTGTTACGATATGTTTTCGTCCTTACGCAACCGGCTCGAGCCTCAAATAGCAAGGCACTGCCCTTTGTGTTATCGTACAGATTTTCCCTTCTAATTTCTTTCTTCTCATTCTTGTAAATCTCGATTGTCCTTTTTGTTTCCATTCTTTGCATCCAATTCACGGTCTCTATTTCTCTCACTTTCTTTCTGATGACTCCTGGTTGTCTATTTGCAGTTTCGATTATCCTGTACTTGGTTGCCAACTTCCTTGACCTCTTCCTCCATTCTGCGTCCACGCTTTTCATGTAGAGATACTTGTGCACTTTAGCCGCGCATTTATTTTCATCCATGTTCCTGAGCCTTTTTTCAAAACTAATTTTGCTCTGTGCTTCTCTGACTTCAAAAGAGGCCCAACCCATGTCACCCTGCACTGCCTCATTTGTGGTATTACCGTGGGCTCCCAAAGCCAACCTGCCTACTGATCTTTGGTTAACTTCCAAACCCGCCAATATATCCGATCTTAAGCATATAATGGCATTTGCGAATGTTAGCGCTGGCACCATTACTCCTTTCCAGATTCCACGCACCACCTCATACTTATTGTGGCCCCACAGTGCTCTGTGTTTCATTATTGCTGCATTCCGCTTCCCCTTTATTTTCAGATTATCTTGGTGGTTGTTTGAGTAATTCTTTCCTTCGTTTATGTGTACGCCGAGGTACTTATATTGCTTCACTGTGGGTATTACTTGCTGTTGAATTGACACCACGAAGTTACTCGTGTGTTCATTAAAGATCATAATTCCTGATTTCTCTATGCTAAACTTAAGGCCTAGATTTGTCGCTGCATTCCCACAGATATTCGCAAGTATCTGTAAATCTTTTTTATTGTCCGCTAGTAGCACAATGTCGTCTGCGTACATCAGTCCGGGGACCTTCTGTTGCACCATTTGTCCATTACGAATGTAGGATAAATCAAAACCTAATTCGCTGTTTTCCAGTCGTCTTCCTATATCCTTGACGTAAAGTGTGAACAACAATGGCGACAGAGGGCATCCTTGCTTCAATCCTTGGTGAATTCCCACCATTTCATTTCCTTTTCTACCTTCCCATACCACTTGTACTAGGTTGTCTCTATATATCTCCCTCAGCAGCTCCACGAAATCGTCATCTATGCTTTCGTATTGAAGAATATCCCACAACAATTCCCTGTCTACGTTGTCATAAGCTCCTTTAATAACTAGAAATGCTATCCATAAAGGTCTTTTCTGAGCTACTGAAATCTCTATGCACTGAGTTAGTACAAACATATTGTCTTCTAAGCGTCTGCCTGGCCTGAACCCATTCTGTAGTTCCCCCAATACATCGTTTTTCTCCACCCACTTCGACAGTTCTAATTTTATGGCTTACATTGCCATTCTATATATCACCGACGTTACTGTAACTGGCCTGTACGAGATCGTCTTATCCTTATCTCCTTTGCCTTTGTAGATGAGATTCATCTTGCTTTCACGCCATCCAACGGGAATTTTCTTTGTTCTAATCACTTGTTCTATGGCATTAGTCAGCAGTGCCTTGCTTTTTGGACCGAGGTTTTTGATTAGCTGTATTGGGATTTCATTGAGTCCTGCTGCCGTTTTGTTAGGGACATTTTCTACTGCCTTTTTCCAATAAAAGCTTTCTATGCTAAATTTTGATCTCTCTAGCCTCTCTGCTGTTGCTGGATCTGTTCTCTGAACTACGCTTTTTCTCGTGCCGAAGTTATCCCTAATAACGTCTGTGATGTACCGCATCGCATCATCTCCTTCGTAGATGTTACCGTCTTCATCCCTTATAGCCGTTTGCGAGTTTTAGTTGGAGCTCCGAGTGCTTTTATATGGTTCCAGAATCTTTTTGGAGCGCTTTTGTCTCTTTTGTGAATGTTATGCACCCAACGTTCACTTGCGCATTTAATTTTCTCTTGCACGAGCTCACTCGCAACCCTTTTCTTTTCTCGGTCGCGAGCGCCATCTGGATGGTGTTCTATCAAGCAACATACCCGGGCGCGCAGCTGTTGTTTGGTAGAAATGCTGGAAAAGGGGCTTGTGTTTGAGTTTTCGCCTAACAGAATTATGTTTTGTTGCACATTCAAATTACAATACGACGCTATCATGTCTGTAGGTTGTGGTTAAGTCGTACTTGTACTAAGTATTTTGCAGCGATCCGTTATGCTTTATTCTATGCTAGTCTTATCATCCACCGCTCACGGCCGGCTGATCCCGTTGATAACGTGAGCGGACCGTCGCTATGACCACTGACCAAGCGCGTCAGTGGTCAGAGCACTGAAATACTGAATCAGTCTAAACTGATTCAGTGTTTCTATTTCTATAATGTCTCCTTAACATCTTCGAAAGTAAGCAGCGCAAAAGGAACAAAGACACATAACCCGGGAACTGGCCGAGGCCTCCACCATATGCACAACGTATGTCGCTTCGCGAAACAATGAAAAATTGCGAAACAAATAGTCATATGGCACTTTTCAAGTGCTCTTGCGGACTGCTTTCACACGTACTACACCAAACATTTTCCAAGCGCTAAAGCCCCCCCCCCCCCCCCCCAAAAAAAAAAAAAAAAAAACATGAAAACGTGACACGCAAATGGTCACATTGCGCTTTTCACATGCTCTTGCGGGCTTCTTTCACACGTACTACATAATAGATTTTCCAAGCGTTAAAGCCCAAAAAACATAAAAAAGTGCCACTCAACATGGCACTTTCCACGTGCTCTTGCGGGCTTCTTTCACACGTTCTGCATAATAGAGTTTCCAAACGTTAAAGCCCCCAAAACATGAAAACGTGCCAGTCAACATGGCACTTTCCACGTGCTCTTGCGGGCTTCTTTCACACGTACTACATAATAGATTTTCCAGGCGTTAAAAACATGAAAAAGTGCTACTCAACATGGCACTTTCCACGTGCTCTTGCGGGCTTCTTTCACACGTACTACATAATAGATTTTCCAGGCGTTAAAAACATGAAAAAGTGCCACTCAACATGGCACTTTCCACGTGCTCTTGCGGGCTTCTTTCACACGTACTACATAATAGATTTTCCAGGCGTTAAAAACATGAAAAAGTGCCACTCAACATGGCACTTTCCACGTGCTCTTGCGGGCTTCTTTCACACGTACTACATAATAGATTTTCCAGGCGTTAAAAACATGAAAAAGTGCCACTCAACATGGCACTTTCCACGTGCTCTTGCGGGCTTCGTTCACACGTACTACATAATAGATTTTCCAAGCGTTAAAGCCCAAAAAACATGAAAACGTGACACGCATCTAGTCACATATAACTTTTCGTGTGCTCTTGCTGGCTTCTTTCACAGGTAGTACACAAAGGATTTTCCATACGTTAAAGCCCGGGAAACGAAAAAGTGCCACGCTACTAGTCAAGGGCACTTCTAACGTGCTTTTGCGGGCTTCTTTCCGACTTGGAATAAACGTTGACGTAGCGCGTACCGAGCAAAAATAGATTGGGATTTTTTCATGACGGCCTACAATTGTCTGGTTGAGAATTTAGATAGATAGCCCCAAAATGCGTGAGGTATCCCAAGATGCCAACACATTAAAATGCCAGGCAGAACGCGTCCTTTGGAGGTGATATTTATGTTAATGCGATTACCATTCAAGTACAGATGAAATGTGGTGATAGCAAACAAATATTGGCAGAAATTTTATGTTTATCAGATGTAAGTTTGTGATGAATTGTAAATTATTTTCTCGGTCAAATACCCAGTGACACAGGTTGCCGAACAGTCCGTGGTTATCGCTAAGGCGACGGGTCAGGTGTCGCTGTATACGCAAACACATATACCCCCAATAAGCTAGTGAACATCACCTGACCCATGGCCTTGTGTAAATAACACTTGGCTGGAATGGCTCAGGGAGGTAGCGGGCGTCAGCCTGCCGCCGATGGGTGGCGGGACCCTTTAGTATGCCTGTGTGCTTTGCAAGGGGCACACAGGTCGGGTCAGAACCCCCATCTGCGTTGAGAACTCAACGTACTCGATGGATTGCGCTATTTCGGTGGCAGCCTTTGGTTCCATCGCTGCCCTGTTCTTTTTTTTCATGCGATTAGCATTTTTTGCCATTTTACCCACTTTGCAGTTTACGTATCTATCACATAAACGTTGACCCAAGTTGTCTACGACCTTCGGCCACAAATTATGTGTTGGTTGCTGTCTTGCCAAGCAGACAATATGGGCCACGAAGTATGTGCCCGAATTGACAACTTGCTCTTTGCTGCTGTCTAACCTAGTAGGCAAGCTTGGATCATTTCGTGTGCGTACACGCTGTAAGTGTCCGAACAGGCAACTTTGTTACTAGCTGCATATGTGATATTGGTACGTTTCTATTCTTGTCCAATGGCAATTTTATGGCACTTTCCACGTGCTCTTGCGGTCTTCTTTCGCACATACTACACAAAAGTTTTTCCAAACGTTACAGAACATAAAACATGGAAAAATACCACGCCAACTACTCACACGACACTTTTCACGTGCTCTTGTGGCTTATTTCACACGTACTGCCTGAAGGTTTTTGCAAACGATAAAACCCGAAAACATCACAAAGTGCCACGCAACTATAGTCACATGGCTCTTTTCACGTGCTCTTGTGTGCTTCTTTCACACGTACAACACAAAAGTTTTTCCAAAGGTTAAAGAACATAAAACATGGAAAAGTGCCACGCCAACTACTCACATGGCACTTTTCACGTGCTCTTGTGGCTTATTTCACACGTACTGCCTGAAGGTACTTCCAAACGATAAAACCCGAAAAACATCACAAAGTACCACGCAACTATAGTCACATGGCTCTTTTCACGTGCCCTTGTGGGCTTCTTTCACACGTACTACACAAAACTTTTTCCAAACGTTAAAGCCCGAGAACTATAAAAAACACTGCATATCCACAAATTGAATGATGATAAGTGGGCGAAGCACCGCGGGATCATTCGTGTAAACAGGCGCGGATCCAGGGGGGATGTCCGGATGTCCTGACCCCCCCCCCCCCCCCCTCAAATTTCTGCATCGCCCCCTCGCTGGCAGGGGGATGGCCCTGTCGCAAAAAAATATGGCCACCAGAATTCTTCAAAATTATTTTTCGCGAGTACCAGTGGTATCAGCCATGTAGAAGTAAACTAGCTCGCTCACAAGCTTAGTTGTATTCCTTAGGAGCGTGGTGTCGCGAAGTTGCCGTAGTTATTTTCATCATCATCATCATCATCATCAACTTGTTTATTTCACCACGAGATACACAAGGTGAAAAGGGAGAGCCGGAAAAAAAGCCGAAATTTCTTCGGCTTGACAGAGCTCCGGTCTCCCAGACAGGCACGGTAGCGGCTGGTGTACCAATATAATCACGTATAAAATGTTGATATACGAGTATTCTAAGCACAAGTATATGCAGATACTTTCATGTTATTGTATAGAAACTATAGTTATAATACAGTTGTGTGAATTGACTCGCAGTATACAATCACAATCTGTTATCTTGCATATTATGGTTTGACACAAACTCAATCGCATATAGCATAAGAATGCAAAAGCAATATATATACACATATATATACACATGCATATACACACATATACATACACATATATATACATATATATACATACACATATGTACACTCACATATACATGTATAACAAGTTTCACAGAACTATACAATAAACACAAGTTACCATCAGGAAACGTACTTTTTTTTTTAGAAATCGTTTTACATACTTGTAAATACATCTGCGCATCTATGTTAAAAAATAGAAAAAGATAATCAGCATAGGCTGCTGCTTTCGCGACAGATACCCGGCAACGTAGCCTAGGGCGTCATCACATCCTAGAAGTTTAGAAGCGCGAAGACGCCCTTTGCAGCATCCAGTTCACAACGCAAGCCCTGCCGCGCGGCCTGGGCACAATCGCTGCAGCGGAAACCTGGATGCTGGGGTTCATAGTTAAAAGTCTGAACGTATAAACACAACGAGAGTACATCATAAGCCCTGCGGAACTGTTAGATCATTTAACAATACACATCTATAAGAACAGATCCAATATTTTAGTTTTGTTTAGAGATAACACATCAACATTTTGTTGGTTGAGATAGTTAAGCAGGGAAGGTAGTGTATGTTTAAGGCGTTGACAGCCATAATTAGTACGCGAGAAAGGGATCTGCCATGGTGCCTGGTGACGATATGAATATGTACTTCTACTTTCTTGTAAAGTTGCCAGGGTTAGGAATGAATCGAGTCTTCCCAACATAGCATTTCTATAGCTTAGTAATGTTTTGAACTTATATATGTCACGAACTCTAATTATTCTGTTTTGTTGGAAAAGCTCTTGCGTGTGTTCAAAAAAAGAGACGTTTGCTATCGCCCGAATCGCTTTCTTTTGAAGTATTTCCAGTATTTTAATATTTTGCGCGGTAGTGTTACCCCATATAAGGGAACAGTAACTGAGGTGTGAATGGAAAAGAGCATGATAAATGAGACGCTTAACTTTAAAAGGTAATGAACTTCGATTCCGATTTAACACACCAACAACTTTTCGTACCTTTGAGCAAACATGACCAACGTGTTCATTCCAGGACATCTGCGCTGTGAATATTACGCCTAGGGTTTTTATGGATGACGTAATGTTAATTTTATACGGACCCAACACAATATTATCTGGCAATTTAGTAGAACTTCCCGGAGCATGAAAAATAACGCATTTTGTTTTGGTTTCATTGAGGATGAGGCCGTTTGCCTTAGACCATGCTCCAAGTCCATAACAAACGGAGCTTGCTATAGGGGTTATTTCTTTTAAATCTTTACCTGTGAAGAAAACAGAGCAGTCATCTGCATACGCGATAAATTTACACATATCACTTACTTGTACAATATCATTAATGTAATACAGGAAAAGTATCGGGCCAAGGATGCTACCTTGGGGCACACCCGCTGTCAAAGGTTTTATCTGCGATCTGTTCTCATTAATTTCAACAAACTGATGTCGGCTTTCTAAATAAGATCGGATAAGTTCAAGTGTTATTCCTCGGAAGCCGTATTTTTCCAGCTTTATCAGCAGCAATGTATGGTTCACTCTATCAAATGCTTTGCTGTAGTCTAAGTATAACCCTAAAGTCAGAAGTTTTTTTTCAATGTTCTCTAGAATAAGGTCCTTCTGTATACTTAAGGCGGTTTCCGTAGACCGCTTTTTCCTAAACCCGTGTTGACAGTCGGTTAGCAAGCTATGTTTTTGGGAAAAATTATCAATACGAAAGTTGACTATTTTTTCGAGTCCCTTTGATAGCACAGGAAGTATAGAAACCGGTCGATAATTTCCAATATTATTTTTGTCCCCTCCTTTATGAATAACTATAACTCTTGCTACCTGCATATTGCGCGGGAAAACTCCAGTTGACAGGGAAATATTAAAAATGTGCATTACTGCAGGTGCAAGTAAGTCTATGACGTACTTAATTGGCCTAATTTCTAAATCATCTACGTCTCGGCTATGGCTGTTTTTCAAGGATGAAAATGTTGTAATCACCTCAGGGATGCTAGTAGGCTTTAGGAATAAAGATTCTCTTAATGAAGTTGTATGCATTGTATCTTGAATGTCGTGATCTCCGCATCCTACTTTGACAAAGAAATTGTTAAAATGGTTCGCAAGTTCTGTACCACCTACAAAAGCGCCATCAATATTCAACGTATCTGTTCGTGTATCGACTGGCTTCCGATTTAGTGATTCGTTTATTTTTTTCCATACTTTGTCGCTTCTGCGCATACATTCACTGTTAAATATACGGCTGTAGTAGTCATTTTTCGCCTTTTCTTTTTCTTTGTTCAATTTATTCCTAAACTGTTTATATTCTTTCCACTTTGACAAGTCCTTCGACTTGATAAAAGACTGATAAAGCTTATTTTTTTGGTTGATTTGCCTAACGAATTCCTTCGATATCCATGGCTTGCGCGACTTTCTTCGAATCCGATAGTTTTCAAGCGGAAATGATTTGTAATATATCGTTTTGAGTTTGCTCATAAACTTATCGTATGACTCATTGGCATCTTCAAGGGCAAAAATATCACTCCAGTCTATTTCGCGCACGGCTTCTCTGAATTTGTCTAACGTTTGAGCCGATATCTTGCGGTACGTTGTCTTTTCAGTGCACGCACGTTTAATGGAGCCTTTACGTTCTAGAAAAAGATATATAGGCATATGATCGCTGATATCACAGCTTATGACTCCCGATGCCGTGCTATCGATAGTCGAGTTTATTATGAAAGTGTCTAGTAATGATGACGTAGTGACGGTTACACGCGTCGGTGACCTGATGATGCTGCAGAAGTCATTGCACTCCAGGATAGATCCAAACTGCACAGTAGGTGCTGAATTAGTCATCATGTCAATGTTGAAGTCCCCGCCCAGTGTAAGCAGATAGCCATTTTCATTTACGTATGACAGAAGGTTATCTAAAAACTCAAAAAAAGCAGAGTGGCTGGCATTAGGGGGTCGATACAAAACCGCAAATACTGTCTTTTCTTTCTTTATGCATAAAACTTCATAATTTTCGGTAGCTGTGCTATATTCCCTAAGAATATCATACCCTGTTAGAGAAGTTAAAATTGCAACGCCGCCACCTCTGCTTCCCCTGCGGTTCACGAAGAAATGCTCGTATCCTTGAAGTACATAATGTTCTGAGTCATCATTGTACCAAGTTTCGGTAAACATCAATACGTCAAATTTTAGGTTACATGATTCGATTAGCACAGTCACTTCATCCTTTTTGTTCAACAGTGACCTTGCGTTTAGGTGCATGATTGTAAGCAGCTTTGCTTCGCTGCTAATATTGTGTCTCGTAATGATTTCCTCAGGAATCACACAGCCTGAAGGCGCCATCTCTACTTCAGGTACGAATGTGTCAAAGATTCTGTTTGTTAAACGCTTGTGATTTTGTTCAGGTCGCTTTCACGCCTGATGCGAACAACAGGTGAAGTCTCTGTGCGACGTGCATGAATAATGCCATTCTTCGTCCAGACAAATTTCCAGCTGTGTTCACGTTTGCGTGCTATTGCCATCCCTAACATTTTCTTCACTTCGGGACAAAGGTGTTCATTTACAAACACAGGAGATTCAGTGGGCAAGCCGAGGGATGCATTTGTTAGCCTTTTCTTGCGTGACTTCTGAAGCACTTCGTCTCGTTTGTCACGGCGTTGAAACTGAACAATTATATTTGTCTGATTTTCCTTTTTTGTACGAACTCTGTGGCAAACTTCAATGTCCCCGCGTGCTATAGGCTCGCCAACCACCTCACCAATTTTCTTTAGCACTTCAACCAGATTTTCGTTTGGTTTCTCGACTATTCCTTTTATTTCAAGATTTCGATTACGCGAGTACTGCTCCGACTGCAATTGGCTCGATTGGCAATCTGCCAAGCTCTTCTCCAGCGTAGAAACTTTGTGCTGTAGTAGTTCGTTTTCTTTCTTCAGCTCATTATTTTCACTTAACGTTACCAGCAACTTTTCATTTGTATCATCAAGGCTCTTGCTGAAGAAATCCATGCTTTTCTTCATGTCATCAATTTCAGTGCGCAAGTTTCTCTCTTCGGATCGAATGCTTCGCTCTAGCGCTTCTTTCATTTGTTTCCACTCATTTCTCATTTCATCTTTGAAATCATGTAGCATTCTTGAAACTTCCTTGTTCATATTACACACTAGTCGTAACGCAAAGACCACGTACACTCAAGATCGGGCAGCAGTGGCAGCTATCTAAAACTACAATTTGTATTCTGAAATGCGATGAGTGCACCACTAACCTGCAAAACACAGAAGTAATGGTTCAGCTTGTGCCTAGGAAGCCGCCACTGCTGCCGTATGCGATCCCCGGTAAGATGGCAGGCTTTATATGTCCAGATGGCCACGTGGTCTCGGAAATCACGTGGTCTCGGAACCAGTTGCCTCCAGGTGTTTTCGAAGATTGTGTCTGCCTCCTTTCGGGCGGTCGATGACAAGGGCACGTGTATGATGATCTGCAGTATATCTAGCTGCTCGGTGAAACTGCAAAACACAGAAGTAATGGTTCAGCTTGTGCCTAGGAAGCCGCCACTGCTGCCGTATGCGATCCCCGGTAAGATGGCAGGCTTTATATGTCCAGATGGCCACGTGGTCTCGGAAATCACGTGGTCTCGGAACCAGTTGCCTCCAGGTGTTTTCGAAGATTGTGTCTGCCTCCTTTCGGGCGGTCGATGACAAGGGCACGTGTATGATGATCTGCAGTATATCTAGCTGCTCGGTGAAACTGCAAAACACAGAAGTAATGGTTCAGCTTGTGCCTAGGAAGCCGCCACTGCTGCCGTATGCCTCTCATGAACACCTTGGACTTCCTGGTGCCGGCCGTGCCTTACTCGTCCCGTCAGTGGCGTCGAATGAACGAGGGGACGTCCCTTTTGCCAAGCACGCCGATGTCCGCGCGAGCGCCTTCGTGCCTGATCAACTTAGTTCCCCATTTGGGGTGTCGTCGGTTGCCTCATTGGCTATGATCGATTCCACGACCAACCTGCTTAATGAAAGAGATCTCTCGCTGAAGTTTTCATATATAAATAATAACAACTAACAGCTAAACTAAGAACTGCGCATAGGCAACTTTTCTTTAACTGCAGCACTCATTGTGAGCACAGTTACACGTTGACAATATCCAGTACGAGCACCGTACCGTTCGTACGCTACAAGTTTTTCATTGTAACTTCGCAGTTTTATTGTCGTACATTAAGCATAGGAGGTTTATCTGAGTGGCCGTTCTCGCGGAGCGGGGCGAAGCCTCGAGCAGCGGCTGCGAAGTGGGGGAACGTGACGTCAGCGGCCAATGCCAGCGCGCGGGCCTAGGATGGCGTCGCGTGGTTAGAGAAACGGTAGCAGATGCGCGCCTTGTGTAAAAGGATGACGTCGCGTGGGAAACAAAACATGAAGACGCTGGCTCGCGCTATCGGCTTCTACGCCACATCGTTCTTCTTTTAGGTGGCATCGTGAGTCTTCATACGCGGTGATTTGCATATCGTAAACAACCAGCGTAGTGGTTGCCGCGTTTGAGCGGAGCGTCCTCCAAAACAAACGAAGGTGTCTCAGCCAAACACAAAGAATTTTCTTAAGGAAATCAAGGTGTCCCAACAGAACTCCAAAGACGGACCCGTGCTTACGCATTGATAACTAAACTGCGACAGATCATCTCAAACTTTATTTTAAGAAGCAATAGAGGATAGATATACCGGGTGTTCAAAATTAAGCTTTATGGTTTTCTTAAATTTAGGCACTGGGAGGCATGTGAAGACCACCTGCGCAAATACGTTATGTGGCTAGGGGGACGCAAAGTGAGATGATAATTATCGCTGTCAGCAGCCGAATTAACTACAATTGAATAATTAACTTTTTATTGACTGCAGTAAGCGTGTATGTTTGTATTCAAAAGTTAGAAGCAGTCGTGTTTCTACAGAGTTTCACTTGGAAGAATTCTTGTACATGTCTATCCACCGAGATATCCAACTCCAAATTTTAATTGTCGTTCGCACGATTACGCATGCAAGAGAGTGAGGATCGGCGCAAAGCTCCTCCCTGATGTCACGCGGCTGTTGGATGTGGCGTTTAGTCTGACAACGCGGCGGGTATTTTCGGCGGACTCCGCGTTGATGAGCAAGGATGTCTTTGACATTTAAATTGATGGGATTTTGTGAGGGATAGTGTGAGGGGTTGGGGTTCGAAGAGGACGCCATCTCTTGGTTAGTAGACGCTCGAGCTAAGGCGTTAGCATGTTCGTTCCCCTGTACCCCCGCATGTCCCGGGCACCAGAGTAGGCGATGGCGGTGGTTGAACGATTTGGGGATTATCGTGAGGCTATAGCCGCAGTGACGTGCCCCTTAAGAAACGTAACATGTTTCCCGAGAGTCAGTGACCACGACCGAGTCCCTTTCCGAACGCTCCGCGTGAGCGATCGCGATCGCCACTGCTAACGTTTTGGCCGAGGTTGGGGAGCCCGCCGTGGTCAACGCGGTGATTTGCTGCTGGCTGATCGCGTCCACGACTGCCAGGGCGTACCTCCTTTGGTAGCGCTGCCCGGTAGCCTCTGCATACGCAGCTGCGTCCGTGTAGTACGTATGGTACGGGTACAAGTTAAGAAGACAGGAGAGGCCCCGCCCAGATGACCGAAGCGCAGCAGCCGATTTCCTCCGCGACTAAAGAAATAGTCCCGCTGACGCGACTCGCCCCGGCTTGAAGCGCGGGCTGCCATGTTCTCCGTCGGTGAGGGCACCGGCCGTCCGGCTCATGACGCAAGTCTTTACTGCGCGCCCATTGGTGGAGGCTCGTATGCATCCGTCTTTGAGGGGGCAAATGCCGCTGCCTTGTAAAGTTGCACCCTTATATAGCGTTATTGGAGTACATCGATTGATTATGTTGTGCGCGTGCTTTGCGCCTTTCCTTGTTGTACTCGGGATGCATATTCTTGGGAATTGGAGCTACTGTAATTTTGGATCTCACCGAAGGAGGGAGAGGTACGGCCTGTTCGGTGAGATAAATCGGGTATGCTGGGATATTAAGTCGTGCCAATATTGCCCTACCAGTTTTTGTGAAGCTGTCGCATCAGAGTGGCCTGCCTCAGTTCGTCGAAAGTATTGTGTACTCCCAAAGCTAGCATGCGCTCCGTGGAGGTAGATTTAGGCAGGCCCAGAGCCGCCTTGAAAGCCGTTCGAATTATCGTGTTGGCCTGCCTCTCCTCTTCCCTGTTCAGGATTTGGTAGGGCAAGCCATATGTGATTCGACTAATCACTAAGGCCTGTACGAGCCTTAGGGTTTCGATTTCTTGCATTCACGCTTTTCGATACGTCACTCGACGTATCATTTGGGCTATGTTGTGGGTTGCGGATTTGATGGTTTTGAGCGTCTGTGCTGCTCTCCCGTCGCTCTGAAGCCACCAACCCAGGACTCGCATCGTAGGTACCTCTCGGACCATTTGGCCTTCAACCACAATGTTAATCGACCCTCTGGATTTGTAGCCTTTCGCGTGTATCCGGATGACCTCGGATTCTTCGGGCGCGCACTTCAGCCCGCTCGTTCGGGAAAATTTCTCCACCGCTAATACCGCGGTTTGGAGCGACTGCCTCTAAGTTTTCAATACAAACATACCCACTTACTGCAGTCGACGAAAAATAATTGTTCAATTTTAGTTAATTGGGCGGCTCACAGCGATAATTATCATCTCACTTTGTGCCCCCCTGGCCACATAACTTATTTGCACAGGTGGTCTTCGCGTGCCTCCCAGTGCCTAATTTTAAGAAAACCATAAAGCTTAGTTTTGAACACCCTGTATTATCAGGCACAGCCGCCAAGCACATGCCTGTATTGGGCAACGTCCTCTTCCTATAAGCTCGGAGAAACCGATATCTGGCTTCGCTATAGGGCTTCTTCCTCTTTCTGGGGTTTTACGAGCAAAACCAGTTCTGATTATGAGGCACGCCGTAGTGGAAGGCTCCGGATAAATTTTGACCACCTGGGGTTCTTTAACGTGTACTACAACGCAAGCACACGGGCGTTTTTGTATTTCGTCTCGATCGAAATGCGGCCGCCGCGGCCGGGATTCGATCCCGCGATCTCGTGCTCAGCAGCGCAATGCCTGAGCTGACTGAGCCACCACGGCGGGCTACAGGTGTTGCTCTATCCGTATAAAACGTGAGTTTATCGTGAGCATAAACGGTGAATTTCGGTAAATGAGAAAGGCTACTATCATCATCATCATTGACAGAAGCTGACCCCCCCCCCCCTCAGAAAAAACCTGGATCCGCCCCTGCGTGTAAAACGCCGGAAGCGTTCTTCGGAAGCAAGAAGCCAGCTTCCAGTTCTGAGTTCTGGAACCGGAAGTGCAAGCGGAAACGCAAGCCGGAGCTTGGCGTACATATACTGTACATATACACATATTTTATATAAATATATATATATATATATATATATATATATATATATATATATATATATATACATATACTGTACATGTGTGCAGTACACATGTACATGCTCTGGTATACGCAGTATACATGCAAACCAGAGCTACGGACAACGGACTACAAGGGACAAGGCTGGGCCCTATGGTGCTTCGTCCCTAAAAGTGCCACGCAACTTTTCACATGTCACTTCTCACGTGTTTTTTCAGGCATATTTCAGGCTTGGTATAAAAAATACATAGCACGTACTGAGGAACAGTGGATTGGGAATTTTTCATGATGGCCTACAATTTTCTGGTTGACGATTTGGATAAATAGCCCCCAGAAAGAGCGAGAAATACACCAAGGTGCTAACGCATTAAAATTCCATTCAGGACGCGTCCTTTCGGGATGATATTGTTACGCGATTGAAGGATTAAGTACAGGAGACTATTTACAAGTATATTTACAAATGATAGCTGCAGCGCTGGCCAGATCAGCCGATAGCTCGAGAGCCCAGAGCAGTTCGTCTTCTTCGTCTAGGCGCCCGCGCGCCTCGTTCAAACAACCAAATACCACACGCGTGTAGCATAATCCCCCGGCGGCAGAAGTGACGTCCCGGAGCGTCTAAAGGTCATCACTGGGAGGGTGATACTGCTTCAGTCGTGTAACGTGCACGATATCACTGGACTGGGAAGCAGATGGGGCGTCAGGGGCGATCTCGTAGGTGACGGGAGTCACGGCACGAATCACTCGGTAGGGGCCTGTGTAACGAGACAGCAGTTTTTCTGACAGGCCGACCTGACGCGACGGAGACCATAGGAGCACCAAAGAACCAGGTGGGAAGTGCAGGTCGCGGTGTCGCTGGTCGTACAAACGCCGTTGACTCTCTTGGGAGTGCAGAAGGCGGCCACGGGCAATTTCCCTTGCGTGGGCAGCGCGGGCGACGGCGTCAAGTGCATATTCACTGGTGGGTGCTGCGTGAACAGGGAGGCTTGTGTCGAGGGGCAGTGCTGGTTCTCGGCCGAACAGAAGGAAAAATGGCGAATAACCGGCTGTGTCGTGGCGCGAGGAATTATACGCAAAGGTGACAAACGGTAGAGCGAGGTCCCAGTCAGTGTGGTCGGAAGACACATACTTCGCGAGCATGTCTGTGAGAGTGCGATTAAGACGCTCCGTGAGGCCATTCGTTTGCGGATGGTATGACGTGGATAGCTTGTGCCTCGTGGCACAGGACTGCAGGATGTCCGCGATAACTTTCGACAGGAATGTCCGGCCACGGTCTGTGAGAAGTTGTCGCGGAGCTCCATGTAATAAAATCACGTCGCGTAGAAGAAAATCGGCCACATCTGTGGCGCAGCTTGTAGGGAGCGCTCGGGTGATGGCGTAGCGCGTGGCGTAATCTGTGGCCACAGCGATCCACCTGTTCCCAGAGGTAGAAAGAGGAAAAGGACCAAGTAAATCCAAACCAACCCGAAAGAATGGTTCCGCGGGAATGTCAATTGGTTGAAGGTAACCAGCAGGGAGCGTCGACGGTGTCTTGCGTCGCTGGCATTTCTCACACGCAGCTACGTATCTTCGAACGGAGCGAGCAAGCCCTGGCCAAAAGAAGCGTCGGCGAATCCGGTCGTAGGTACGGGACACACCGAGGTGACCGGCAGTGGGGAGGTCGTGAAGCTCGTGGAGAACAGCCGAGCGAAGGTGTTTAGGGATCACAAGGAGTAATGCTGGGCCGTCGGGGTGAACGTTGTGGCGGTAGAGTACGCCATCTTGAAGTGTGAATAAGCGAAGGGAGCTGTCGGCAAGTGACGATTCCAGGCGGTCAATGATGACACGCAAGGACGGGTCACGGCGCTGCTCGTCGGCGACATGGACCAGTGGAAAAACAGAGAGAACGCAGGCGTCGGTGTCAGTATCAGACGTAGAGGTCGGGTCTTGGACTGGGTAGCGAGAGAGGCAATCTGCGTCCTGGTGTTGGCGTCCCGACTTGTACGTCACTGTGTAGGGATATTCTTGTAGTCGGAGAGCCCAACGACCGAGCCTACCAGTAGGATCCTTGAGCGACGAAAGCCAACACAGCGCATGATGGTCTGTGATGACTGAGAAGGGCTTGCCATATAAATATGGGCGGAACTTTGAAACAGCCCAGACGAGAGCAAGACATTCGCGCTCGGTGATCGAATAGTTGCGCTCTGCAGTTGTCAGGAGCCGGCTAGCGTAGGCGATAACGCGGTCGTGTCCGTGTTGTCGTTGCGCTAAGACTGCGCCGATCCCATAACCACTGGCATCGGTTCGGACCTCTGTAGGTGCGGACGGGTCAAAGTGGGCCAAGATCGGTGGATTGGTCAGAATCGTGATAAGGCGTGAAAATGCGGCAGCCTGAGGGGAACCCCACGTAAAAGGCACGTCTTTCTTCAGAAGTTCAGTGAGTGGTCGAGCGATTGCTGCGAAATCTTTCACAAACCGTCTGAAATAAGAGCAGAGCCCCACAAAACTCCGGACGTCTTTGACAGACTGAGGTACAGGAAAAGCTGTTACTGCTCGAACCTTCTCCGGGTCGGGTTGTACTCCGGAAGCATCGACGAGATGGCCGAGCACTGTAATCTGTCGGCGCCCGAAGTGGCACTTCGATGAGTTTAATTGGAGCCCAGCCTTGCGGAAGACGTCAAGTATAGCTGCGACGCGCTCAAGGTGCGTCTCAAACGTAGGAGAAAACACAAGGACGTCGTCGAGGTAACAAAGGCAAGTTGACCATTTGAAACCGTGAAGCAGAGAGTCCATCATCCGTTCGAACGTGGCGGGGGCATTGCATAAACCAGACGGCATAACCTTAAATTGGTAGAGGCCATCTGGAGTGACGAAAGCGGTCTTTTCTTGGTCTTGCTCATCGACGGAAATCTGCCAATAACCAGATCGAAGGTCAATGGACGAAAAGTATTTGGCACCGTGAAGACAATCAAGAGCGTCGTCAATTCGTGGTAACGGGTAAACGTCCTTTTTAGTGATTCGGTTTAGGTGGCGGTAATCAACACAGAAACGCCACGTGCCATCTTTCTTTTTGACGAGCACCACCGGCGACGCCCAAGGGCTCGACGAGGGCTCAACAATGCCTTTGGCGAGCATCTTGTTGACTTCCTGCTGAATAACTTGCCGCTCTGCCGTGGACACGCGATACGGTCGGCGATGAATGGGAACAGCATCACCAGTGTTTATCCGATGCTTAACAAGGGACGTCTGACCAAGTGGGCGATTGTCAGTGTCAAATATGTCGCGATAGGAGAGCAAAAGGCGATACAGGGCGGCTGCTTGGCCAGGGGCGAGGTCCGGAGCGACCATGGGACGTAATGGGCCGTCGAGGTTCAAGGCATCCGGCGGGTAATCAGGAGGATCTGGAGACGCGTCGGCTGCAAAAGCAGTGACGTGGTCGTCTGTCACTGACCGGAGCGTGGCCACCGCTATGCCTTCAGGTAACACTTGCTTCGTCAAGCCAAAATTGACAACGGGGAGACACATCCGATTAGCGGCAAGGGTAACGACGGAGTGTGGCACAGAGATGTCGCGCGCCAGGAGGACATCACGAATAGGGGCGACGACATAGTCGCCATCAGGCACGGTTGCCGTCGAGGCCAATTCGACGAAGGTTAGGGCTTTTGGAGGTAACCGAACAAACGCTGTAGTGCATAGGGTGTGCGGTTGTTCGGGGCGAACGTCGGAAACAAGAGGAAGCTCGAGGCACAGCGTACCGGTGGAACAGTCGATGAGGGCAGAATGCGTCGTCAGAAAGTCGAGCCCGAAGATTAGGTCATGAGGGCAACTGGTCAGCACGGAGAACAGGACGGGAACTTGGAGGCCAGCAATTCCTACGCGAGCAGTGCACATACCACAGACGGCAACAGTGGCGCCATTGGCGACGCGTACGGCTCGAGTGACGGCAGGCGTAAGAACTTTTTTGAGGCGACGACATAGGTTAGCGCTCATTATAGACACTTGGGCTCCAGTATCAATCAATGCCGTCAACGGGACACCATCTACATCTACTTCAATTAGGTTCGTGTTCGTGAGGAGCGTCAACGGAGGATTTGGACAGGACGAACGTGATGCAGCACTACCTCCAAGAGCTGCATGGCCTAGTTTTCCGTCCGGGAGGGTCCATATTGGGGCGGCGACGAATAGCGGCGTGGCTGGGGCGACGGGGACCGACGGCGCTGAGGTGACGGCGAGCGAGTGGGACGACTGTCATCGACGGATACGTGAGAGCTCGAAGGCATACGGCGAGGCGAGTAGCGGCGAGGGTCGGCCTATGGGCGAGGAGACGGCGAAAAGTAGCTCGAATATGGCGATGACCAGGAGGTGCGGCAGTGGCGAGCGACGTGGCCAATGCGGCGGCAACGAAAGCAAATGGGCTTGTCATCCGGAGTTCTCCATTCAGTAGGGTTGCGGTATCCGGAATACAGATCGCTGCGAGGCGCAGCTGTCGGCACCAATCGGGCGTCAGGTCGGGAGATGGAGCAGGCAGCAGGAAAACCGAGGTTGGCAAACTCTTGCCGCACAACCTCCTGAATGAGGGAGATCGCTGGGGCTGGTTGGTCAATGATGGGGTCAAGTGGGCGCGGATGGAACGTGGCAGGACTGGCAGCCTCGATCTCACGGCGAACAATACGCGTGACGGTCTCATTGGAGAGGGGCGAAGTGGTAAGGGCGACGCAGGACGACGTCGCAGCTGTGTTAGGGAGCCGGGAGAATTGTGGAATGACGCGGCGGCTTTTGGCGAGCTCAAAGCGGCGGCATTCCTTGACAATGACGTCGATGGTAGACACATTGTTGAAGATCAACAAGTTGAACGCATCGTCCGCGATCCCCTTGAGAACGTGGCCAACCTTGTCAACTTCGACCATGTTCTCGTCGACTTTCCGGCAAAGAGCTAGGACGTCTTGTATGTACGAGACATACGATTCAGTGGAAGACTGCACTCGAGTAGCAAGCTCTTTCCTTGCAGCCTGCTGCCGACCGGTCGGATTTCCAAAGAGGTCGCGGAGCTTCTCCTTGAAAGCGTCCCAGCTAGAGATCTCCTCCTCGTGTGTCCGGAACCAGACACGAGGCGTTCCGCCCAAGTAGAAGAGGACATTAGCTAGCATTATGGTAGGGTCCCAGTGGTTGTTGCGGCTAACAAGCTCATACATGCGTAGCCAGTCATCAACGTCGACATTATCTTGGCCGGAGAATATGCCAGGATCGCGGGGAGTGGCTACCGTGACGTACGTTGTAGTTGGAGTTGCAGTAGCAGCAGCAGACGAGGTGTCACCGGGAGCCATGGCGGAAAGCTGGACGGTGCGGCCGCTGCGGAGCTCCGTGGCGAGGACGGGGAACGGCACGCTCCACCAAAATGTTACGCGAACGAAGGATTAAGTACAGGAGACTATTTACAAGTATATTTACAAATGATAGCTGCAGCGCTGGCCAGATCAGCCGATAGCTCGAGAGCCCAGAGCAGTTCGTCTTCTTCGTCTAGGCGCCCGCGCGCCTCGTTCAAACAACCAAATACCACACGCGTGTAGCAATATCTATGTTCATGCGATTACTATTCAAGTTCAGATGAAATGTGGTGATAGCAAACAAATATTGGCAGAAATTTTATGTTTATCAGATGTAAGTTTGTGATGAATTGTAAATTATTTTCTCGGTCAAATACCCAGTGACACTACAGGTTGCCGAACAGTCCGTGGTTATCGCTAATGCGACGGGTCAGGTGTCGCTGTATACGCAAACACATATAACCCCAATAACCTAGTGAACATCACCTGACCCATGGCCATGTGTAAAGAACACTTGGCTGGAATGGCTCAGGGAGGTAGTGGGCGTCAGCCTGCCGCCGATGGGTGGCGGGACCCTTTAGTATGCCTGTGTGCTTTGCAAGGGGCACACAGGTCGGGTCAGAACCCCATCTGCGTTGAGAACTCAACGTACTCGATGGATTGCGCTATTTCGGTGGCAGCCTTTGGTTCCATCGCTGCCCTGTTCTTTTTTTCATGCGATTAGAATTCTTTTGCAATTTTACTCACTTTGCAGTTTACGTATCTATAACATGAACGTTGACCCAAGTTGTCTACGACCTTCGGCCACAAAGTATGTGTTGGTTGCTGTCTTGCCAAGCAGACAATATGGGCCACGTAGTATGTGCCCGAATTGACAACTTGCTCTTTGCTTCTGTCTAACCTAGTAGGCAAGCTTGGATCATTTCGCGTGCGTACACGCTGTAAGTGTCCGAACAGGCAACTTTGTTACTAGCTGCATATGTGATATTGGTACGTTTCTATTCTTGTCCAATGGCAATTTTATGGCACTTTCCACGTGCTCTTGCGGTCTTCTTTCGCATATACTACACAAAAGTTTTTCCAAACGTTACAGAACAAAAAACATGGAAAAGTGCCACGCCAACTACTCACACGACACTTTTCACGTGCTCTTGTGGCTTATTTCACACGTACTGCCTGAAGGTTTTTCCAAACGATAAAACCCGAAAACATCACAAAGTGCCACGCAACTATAGTCACATGGCTCTTTTCACGTGCTCTTGTGTGCTTCTTTCACACGTACAACACAAAAGTTTTTCCAAAGGTTAAAGAACATAAAACATGGAAAAGTGCCACGCCAACTACTCACATGGCACTTTTCACGTGCTCTTGTGGCTTATTTCACACGTACTGCCTGAAGGTACTTCCAAACGATAAAACCCGAAAAACATCACAAAGTACCACGCAACTATAGTCACATGGATCTTTTCACGTGCTCTCGCGGGCTTTTTTCACACGTACAACACAAAAGTTTTTCCAAACGTTACAGAACCTAAAACATGGAAAAGTGCCACGCCAACTACTCACATGGTTCTTTTCACGTGCTCTTGTGTGCTTCTTTCACACGTACTACACAAAACTTTTTCCAAACGTTAAAGCCCGAGAACTATAAAAAACACTGCATATCCACAAATTGAATGATGATAAGTGGGCGAAGCACCGCGGGATCATTCGTGTAAAATGCCGGAAGCGTTCTTCGGAAGCAAGAAGCCAGCTTCCAGTTCTGAGTTCAGGAACCAGAAGTGCAAGCGGAAACGCAAGCCGGAGCTTGGCGTACATATACTGTACATATACACATATTTTATATATATATATATATATATATATATATATATATATATATATATATATATATATATATATACTGTACATGTGTGCAGTACACATGTACATGCTCTGGTATACGCAGTATACATGCAAACCAGAGCTACGGACAACGGACTACAAGGGACAAGGCTGGGCCCTAAGGTGCTTCGTCCCTAAAAGTGCCACGCAACTTTTCACATGTCACTTCTCACGTGTTTTTTCAGGCATATTTTAGGCTTGGTATAAAAAATACATAGCACGTACTGAGGAACAGTGGGAATTTTTCATGATGGCCTACAATTTTTTGGTTGACGATTTGTTTTAATAGCCCCCAGAAAGAGCGAGAAATACACCAAGGTGCTAACGCATTAAAATTCCATTCAGGACGCGTCCTTTCGGGATGATATCTATGTTCATGCGATTACTATTCAAGTGCAGATGAAATGTGGTGATAGCAAACAAATATTGGCAGAAATTTTATGTTTATCAGATGTAAGTTTGTGATGAATTGTAAATTATTTTATCGGTCACATACCCAGTGACACAGGTTGCCGAACAGTCCGTGGTTATCGCTAAGGCGACGGGTCAGGTGTCGCTGTATCGCCAAACACATATACCCCCAATAAGCTAGTGAACATCACCTGACCCATGGCCTTGTGTAAAGAACACTTGGCTGGAATGGCTCAGGGAGGTAGTGGGCGTCAGCCTGCCACCGATGGGTGTCGGGACCCCTTAGTCTGCCTGTGTGCTTTTCAAGGGGCACACAGGTCGGGTCAGAACCCCCCATCTGCTTGAGAACTCAACGTACTCGATGGATTGCGCTATTTCGGTGGCAGCCTTTGGTTCCATCGCTGCCCTGTTCTTTTTTTCATGCGATTAGCATTCTTTTGCAATTTTACTCACTTTGCAGTTTACGTATCTATCACATGAACGTTCACCCAAGTTGTCTACGACCTTCGGCCACAAAGTATGTGTTGGTTGCTGTCTTGCCAAGCAGACAATATGGGCCACGGAGTATGTGCCCGAATTGACAACTTGCTCTTTGCTGCTGTCTAACCTAGTAGGCAAGCTTGGATCATTTCGCGTGCGTACACGCTGTAAGTGTCCGAACAGGCAACTTTGTTACTAGCTGCACATGTGATATTGGTATGTTTCTATTCTTGTCCAATGGCAATTTTATGGCACTTTCCACGTGCTTTTGCGGTCTTCTTTCACACATACTGCACAAAAGTTTTTCCAAACGTTACAGAACATAAAACATGGAAAAGTGCCACGGCAACTACTCACATGACACTTTTCACGTGCTCTTGTGGCTTATTTCACTCGTACTGCCTGAAGGTTCTTCCAAGCAATAAAGCCCGAAAAACATGACAAAGTGCCACTCAACTATAGTCACATGACTCTTTTCACGTGCTCTCGCGGGCTTTTTTCACACGTACTACGCAAACGTTTTTCCAAACGGTAAAGAACATAAAACATGGAAAAGTGCCACGCCAACTACACACATGACTCTTGTGGCTTATTTGACACGTACTGTCTGAAAGTTTTTCCAAGCGTTAAAGCCTGAAAACCATGGCAAAGTACCACGCAACTGTAGTCACATGGCTCTTTTCGCGTGCTATTGCGGGCTTCTTTCACACGTACTACACAAAAGTTTTTCCAAACGTTGTTAAACATAAAAAAGTGCCACGCTAACTACTCACATGGCACTTTTCACGGGCTCTTGCGGCTTATTTCATACGTACTGTCTGAAAGTTTTTCCAAGCGTTAAAGCCTGAAAAACATGACAAAGTGCCACGCAACTGTAGTCACATGGCTCTTTTCAAGTGCCCTTCTGGGCTTCTTTCACAGGTACTACACAAAAGTTTTTCCAAACGTTAAAGCCCGAGAACTATAAAAAACACCGCATATCCACGAAATGAATGATGATGAGTGGGCGAAGCACCGGGGGATGATTCGGGCAAAACGCCGGAAGCGTTCTTCGGAAGCAAGGCCGGCTTCCGGTTCTGGCTTCCGGAACCGGCACCGGAATTGCAACCGGAAACGCAAGCCGGAGCTTGGCGTACATATACATAGACATTTATATATATATATATATTGTTACGCGCAAAGGAGACCGTTTGTAAACCTTACAGATGAAGGGGACCGTTTATTTTAGGGCGCGAAGGTGAGCGCTAGAGCGGCTGGCTGGTTGATGCACTCAGCGTCGTCCTCTTTCTCTTTTCCAACCCGGGACCGCAAGCACGTTCACCGGTCCTCGTTTTCCTCACGCGTAACATTCCTCCCGTCGCAGACGAAGCCCGCCGGGCGAGTCAATCCATTTGTCTTGAAGTGAAGAGTTTTAAGCGGGCGACATGGACCACTTGGGTCTTGGCAGCTCTTCTACCACTCGCCATGAGGCGAGCTATGTTATAAGTGACTTCCGTCAGGCTGGTAATAATCATAAACGGGCCATCGTAGGTGGCCAAAAGCTTTTGGCATAACCCGCGTTTCCGTACTGGAGTCCACAGCCAGACTAAATCACCCGGGCGATAGATTAGCGGACGGTGGCGAATGTCGTAGCATGCTTTTGATCTTTCCTGCGATGCCAAAGTGCGCAAACGAGCAATACGACGAGCTTCTTCGGCAAGGCAGAGAGTCTCGGCGACAGTGGGATTTTCGTGACTGTGGAAAGGGAAAACAGTGTCGATTGTGTACCGGGGTGGCCGTGCGTACAGCAAGAAGAAAGGGCTATACCCGGTAGTCTCATGTTTGGCGGTGTTGAACGCATACGTGATAAAAGGCAGTACGTCATCCCAGTTCTTCTGGTCGGGTGAAACATACATAGATATCATGTTTACAATTGTTCGGTTGGTGCGCTCCGTAAGCCCATTCGTTTGTGGATGGTACGGTGTCGAGTGACGCAAGTGCGATTCACACAAACGAAGCAGCTCCTCCATGACATCCGCTGGTAATTGTCGTCCACGGTCGCTGATGATCACGCGAGGCGGACCATGTCGCAGGATGACATATTTCAGCAGGAATGTTGAAACGCCATTGGCAGTTGCGGAGGGCACGGCCGCCGTCTCGCAGTAGCGTGTGAGGTAGTCGACGCAAACAACTATCCAACGATTTCCCTTGGCTGATTTCGGAAAAGGGCCCACGAAGTCAATGCCCACTTGTTGGAAAGGCGTGCTTGGAGGCGGGATCGGCTGCAGGAGACCGGCTGGACCAGTAGATGGACGTTTGTGGCGCTGACACTGCATGCAGCTGGCCACATACGTTTCAACAGACTGTCGCATTCCAGGCCAATAAAATCGTTCCTGAATCCGGTAGAGCGTCCTCGCCGAATCTAAATGGCCAGTCGTAGCGTCATCGTGCAAAGCACTCAGGATCGCTATGCGAAGGCTCTCCGGCACCACTAGAAGAAAACGTGCGCCTGTGCCGGAAAAGTTCTTCTTGTACAGGAGTCCATCACGCACGCAGAAATCGTGTGCTTTAGTAGAGGGAGTCGTAGCGGTGAAGAGCGGTGTTAATTTAGCGTCCTTTCGCTGCTCGGCTTTGAAACAGTCGAAGTCTGGAAAACGCGGTGACAGAGAAGCCACAAGGTGATCGAAGTCGTCGGCGTCACAGTCCGTAGTGCTAAGTGGCATACGCGAGAGGCAGTCCGCGTCAGCGTGTCGTCGACCACTCTTATAAGAGACGCTGAAGCTGTATTCTTGCAGTCGGAGCGCCCAGCGCGCAAGGCGGCCACAAGGGTCACGAAGATTTACAAGCCAACACAATGAGTGGTGGTCGGTGACAACTGTGAAGGGGCGTCCATACAGGTAAGAGCGAAACCGCTGAACCGCAAATATTACCGCGAGGCATTCTTGCTCCGTGACAGTGTAATTCTGCTCAGGCCTACTTAATGATCGACTTGCATATGCGATCACGTGTTCCCGGTCACCATGGCGTTGAACTAGGACGGATCCAATACCTATGCCACTGGCATCCGTATGGAGCTCCGTCGGAGCTGAAGGATTGAAGTGTTGAAGAACAGGCCGTGACGTCAGCAGAAACTTCAACTGACGAAAAGAAGAGTCGCACTCCGGAGTCCACTCAAAGGGGATATCGTTTCGTAGCAGACATGTCAGCGGATACGCGACGTCGGCGAATTTAGGAATAAAGCGGCGGAAATAGGAACAAAACCCCAGAAAACTACGGAGCTCCTTGACAGAGCGTGGTGCACTGAACGCTTCAACGGCTGCTGTCTTCTGGGTATCAGGGCGGATGCCGTCCTTATCGACGAGATGTCCAAGCACAAGGGTTTGGTGGTCTCCGAAGTGGTATTTCTTGGAGTTTAAAACTAGTACAGCCTTCCTGATGCAGTTCAGGACAATATTCAGACGCGAGTTGTGTTCGTTGAAGGTGCGGCCAAAGATGACGACGTCGTCGAGGTAACAAATGCAGATGTTCCACTTTAAGCCGCGCAGAATATTGTCCATAAATCTCTCGAATGTTGCCGGAGCGTTGCACAGTCCGAATGGCATCACATTAAATTCAAAGAGGCCGTCAGAGGTTACGAAAGCAGTCTTTTCCTTGTCATCAGGATGCATCGGAATTTGCCAGTAGTCGGATCGTAAGTCTACTGAGGAAAAGTAAGAGGCGGAATGAAGGCAGTCTATTGCGTCATCAATACGTGGGAGTGGGTACACGTCCTTTTTTGTTACAGCATTCAGCCGGCGATAGCCGACGCAAAATCTCCAAGATCCATCTTTCTTTTTAACAAGAATCACTGGAGCTGCCCACGGACTCGCTGACTCTTGTATGACTCCCTTTTTCATCATTTCGTGTACTTGTTCGTTGATAATCTGGCGCTCTGATGGTGAAACGCGATATGGCTTTTGTCTAATCGGATTTGCCGAACCTGTGTATATGGTATGGCGTGTTCGAGACGCGGGAATTGCAGGCATTTTGTCCTTCTGCGCAAAGTCGAATACCGAAACGTGCTTCGAAAGCACACACACTAACGTTCGGCGTTCACTTGTGCTGAGCGATTTATTTACCATCGCCAAAAGGGCCGTTTCCGAACTGTGGCCATCAGGTTCTTCCGGCACTTCTGTAAGTTCAGCCACTGATAAGGACGCGTGTTCCCTGACGAAGGCTAATTTCAAGCTGTTTGGTAGTATAACGGGCTCCTGAGAACAGTTTACGGTCCATAAGCCAGCGCGTCCGCCACTTTGTTACGCGCAAAGGAGACAGTTTGTAAACCTTACAGATGAAGGGGACCGTTTATTTTAGGTTGCGAAGGTGAGCGCGAGAGCGGCTGGCTGGTTGATGCACTCAGCGTCGTCCTCTTTCTCTTTTCCAACCCGGGACCGCAAGCACGTTCATCGGTCCTCGTTTTCCTCCCGCGTAACAATATGTATATATACTGTACATGTGTGCAGTACACATGTACATGCTCTGGAATACGCAGTATACATGCAAACCAGAGCTACGGACAACGGACTACGAGGGACAAGGCTCGGCCCTAAGGTGATTCGCCCCTAAATGTGCCACGCAACTTGTCACATGTCACTTCTCACGTGCTTTTTCGGGCTTCTTTCAGGGTTGGTATAAACGTTTACGTAGCCCGTATTGAGCAACAATGGATTGGGAATTTGTCATGATGGCCTACAATTTTCTGGTTGAAGATTTAGATAGATAGCCCCCAGAAAGTGCGTGAAATACCCCAAGATGCTAACGCACTAAAATTCGAGGCAGGACGCGTCCTTTCGGGATGATATCTATGTTCATGCGATTACCATTCAAGTGCAGATGAAATGTGGTGATAGCAAACAAATATTGGCAGAAATTTTATGTTTATCAAATGTAAGTTGATGATGAATTGTAAATTATTTTCTCGGTCACATACCTAGTGACACAGGTTGCCGAACAGTCCGTGGTTATCGCTAAGGTGTCGCTAAGGTGTCGTGCTAAGGTGTCGCTAAGATGTCGCTAAGGTGTCGCTGTATCGCCAAACACATATACCCCCAATAACCTAGTGAACATCACCTGACCCATGGCCTTGTGTAAAGAACACTTGGCTGGAATGGCTCAGGGAGGTAGTGGGCGTCAGCCTGCCGCCGATGGGTGGCGGGACCCTTTAGTATGCCTGTGTGCTTTGCAAGGGGCACACAGGTCGGGTCAGAACCCCCATCTGCGTTGAGAACTCAACGTACTCGATGGATTGCACCATTTCGGTGGCAGCCTTTGGTTCCATCGCTGCCCTGTTCTTTTTTTCATGCGATTAGCATTCTTTTGCAATTTTACTCACTTTGCAGTTTACGTATAACATGAAAGGTAACCCAAGTTGTCTACGACCTTCGGCCACAAAGTATGTGTTGGTTGCTGTCTTGCCAAGCAGACAATATGGGCCACGGAGTATGTGCCCGAATTGACAACTTGCTCTTTGCTGCTGTCTAACCTAGTAGGCAAGCTTGTATCATTTCGTGTGCGTACACGCTGAAAGTGTCCGAACAGGCAACTTTGTTACTAGCTGCACATGTGATATTGGTATGTTTCTATTCTTGTCCAATGGCAATGTTATGGCACTTTCCACGTGCTCTTGCGGTCTTCTTTCACACAAGCTTCACAAAAGTTTTTCCAAACGTTACAGAACATAAAACATGGAAAAGTGCCACGGCAACTACTCACATGACATTTTTCACGTACTCTTGTGGCTTATTTCACTCGTACTGCCTGAAAGTTCTGCCAAGCAATAAAGCTCGAAAAACATGACAAAGTGCCACTCAACTATAGTCACATGGCTCTTTTCACGTGCCTCTCGCGGGCTTTTTTCACACGTACTGCACAAGTTTTTCCAAACGGTAAAGAACATAAAACATGGAAAAGTGCCACGGCAACACATGGTACTTTTCACGGGCTCTTGCGGCCTATTACTCACGTACTGTCTGAAAGTTTTTCCAAGCGTTAAAGCCTGAAAAACATGAAAATGTGCCACGCAACTGTAGTCACGTGGCTCTTTTCACAGGCTCTTGTGGGCTTCTTTCACGCGTACTACACAAAAGTTTTTCTAAACGTTACAGAACATAAAACATGGAAAAGTGCCACGCCAACTACTCACACGACACTTTTCACGTGCTGTTGTGGCTTATTTCACACGTACTGCCTGAAAGTTTTTCCAAACGTTAAAGAACATAAAACATGGAAAAGTGCCACGCCAACTACTCACATGGCACTTTTCACGGGCTCTTGTGGGCTTCTTTCACGCGTACTACACAAAAGTTTTTCCAAACGTTACAGAACCTAAAACATGGAAAAGTGCCACGCCAACTACTCAAATGACACTTCACGTGCTCTTGTGGCTTATTTGACACGTACTGTCTGAAAGTTTTTCCAAGCGTTAAAGCCTGAAAACCATGACAAAGTGCCACGCAACTATAGTCACATGGCTCTTTTCACGTGCTCTTGTGTGCTTCTTTCACACGTACTACACAAAAGCTTTTTTCAAACGTTACAGAACCTAAAACCCCCGCAGGGGCGTCTGCGCAAGCAGGCGTTTGGTGAGTTGCGCCACCACGTACCCGAGCACAAGAGGGTTGGAACCTCCCGCGCTTAACAGTGCGTGGCTTAGCCGTGTCCGGGGAAAAGGGGATCCTGGAGGTTGAGCCGAAGCCGGGTGTTTGGACCTTTATGGCCCCCGGTGGAGGCAACACACCTCTTTGGCCTCGGCTTCACGTAGACGGCACCCCCGGACTGACCCACCCGGGGGAAATCGGTAGTTGCCTTTTCCTGTCTCTCTCTCCAATCTTCGTCTTTCTCTCTCGCCTTTTCATCTTTCCTGTCTTCTACTCTCTTCTATATTACTTCCGATCTTCTTGGCAGCGAGGGTTAACCCTGTGTGAGTAGCCGACCTAGGTTATTTCATATTCGGTTATAGTGGTGACGTACGGCTGGCGTGCGCAGGACTTATTTTTATAAGACCTGTGGCGTCCCCTTGTTGGGCTCCATGGTGGGCGGCTGGCGTTACTGCCGAAAACTGCAAGCTTTATATGGATAGCTCCTTTCCTAAGGAGACGCTGGCGGAGCGCCGATCAGCGAGGACGGACTCGCACTACGCTCCGCCTTCTCAAAGGTTTTCAAGAGGAATTTTCGCTCAAACCCACCTGAAAACCGTATATTCTGCTTCGTGAAGCTGTGAGGATCCCGTGGATACCACGATCTCGGACCAGGAACGACTTTACGAGGAGAAACCGCTTTCGGAAGATTGGAACCACAAGTAAGGACGCTAACCCTCACGACGACTACGGCCGGCGTCGCGCGTCGCGGGAGACTCTCGCACGTGCGGGGTGCGACGGCTTTGTGTGTCTGTGTGGGCGCACGGACCAACAACCAGTGAATTTGGACACTTACCGACACGAACGAAGGACTCAAGGTGAGCGATATTTACCTCACCTTCGTTCCTTTCTGTGTGAAACGCTAAGAACAGTAGCGGGAAACGCGTAAGCCAACAGCATGCCCAGCTCGGCTTGATCGCCTTTTTCGCCATATGGACGTCGATGAAGAGCTTCCCGGCCCTTCTCAGGAGCCGATATGTCTAACCAATGAAACGGACGAGAGGGAAATCGCGTCTCCGCAGACAAGTTCGGATGAACAACCGGCGTCTGGCGACGCGTCTCTCGGAAACGAGAATTACGACGAGAACCATTCGGAACGCCGCGCTTGGACTGAGGACGCTTGGCACACCGTCCTCTCGCGCAGGCAACAGAAGAAACAGTTAAAGCAGAAATCCGACATGGAGAAGACTGCGAATGCAAACGAGAAATCGAAAAGCGATCCACTCGCCGAAAAAGAAAAAAATCACGCCAAACAGGGATTACGACGGATGAAACGCCGCGGCCCACCTCCTCTGCCAAAAGAGGATATCAAGATTATTCTGAGGCCACACAGGGGTCTTTTGGTGAAAAACATATTGGGACTGGAACTCTCCAGGGCGGTGATAGATGCCTGCCAACAAAGTTTCAACGGCAACGACTTTTTGTTGCGGATCCACCCAGGATCAAACATTGTAATCTTATCCACGCCAAGCGAAGACGTGGCGAGTAGGCTGCGAGAGATCAGCCAATTAAACATCAGGGGGACAACTCACTCCTTCAACGCATACGTGGCCGACCCCGAAGGCGTCCTGCGGGGAATAGTTCACGGAATACCAGCCGGAACTTCGCAGGCTGAGCTTATGGAGAACCTGCGTGTTCGGACACAAGGAGTGAAAATTGAGAGAGCAAGAATGTTGGGCTCGTCAAAGACGGCAATAATCACATTCACGGGCCGTGTACTGCCAAGGAGCGTATACATGATGGGAGCCGAGTTAATCTGCTACCCATACAAGCCAACAGTACAGGTATGCAAGATATGCCTCTTAACCGGACACCGAACGGATGTATGTCCAACTCCAAATGTCAACGTGTGCCCCAAGTGCGGGGCAAGAGAACCAACGCTAGGACACCACTGCACCCCCAAGTGTGCCATCTGTGACGGGGAGCACCCCACGGGAGACAGTCTATGCAAGAAAAAACTTAAAAGCGTTGCTCCTCCCAGAAAATCCAGAATGGAGCAGCCAAAAAAGAGGGGAGACCAACCTGAGTGGACCTGCGATGCCAACTCGGACAGCGAATTCCCTCAACTGGAACTGCACAAGCATCGATGGTTCAGCTCGGAACGGGAGGAACAGCACCAGTCGAGATCAAGATCCCAATCCCCATCGAGTTCCAGATCAATATCTCAATCTAGGAACCAGTGGCAAATCAACAA
This sequence comes from Dermacentor silvarum, assembly GCF_013339745.2. NCBI lineage: Eukaryota > Metazoa > Arthropoda > Arachnida > Ixodida > Ixodidae > Dermacentor > Dermacentor silvarum. The sequence continues at coordinate 20,248,210 of NC_051164.1, read as the reverse complement.
CGGCAGCACGGTATCTGCTCACCCTGGGTCATCCAGCCTAAAGAAACAGAACAAAAGCGGAGGACCCCAGACCAAGACGGGCTCTCTCCAGGCCAAGGAATCAAAAGACCCGCAAGCCGCCGGTCGGACAAACAAAATCAGGTGAGCTGGGCGAGAGTAGTATCTCCCAGTGCTCCGGTAACAGAAAATCCGCAATATAAAAAAATATTAGAAGAAAATAAGAGGCTGACGCAAGAGGTCAAGCAGCTCAGGAAACAAATGACCGAGGAGCGAAATGATTTACATGCGGCAATATCCTCATTAGAGAGAAGGCTAGAGGCTAAGCTGCAGCCACCACCACAATTTCCGAAAGGGACAGCTGGAGGCTGTAGTGAGAGCACAAGCGATACACCGTCAATAAACCGCGTGAATTCAATGGGAACAGCGACGTCAGGTGAAGGAGGGGAAGGGAGGATGGACGAAAATACCACCACCACCCCGAACGTTATACTAAATAACAACGATCAATTAACGCAGCAAATACAGGCACAGTTACAGGAAAACAGGCAGGGTATCGCTAACGTTAATAAACTCCTACAAGATTTCATGATGGAAATCAAACTTTTCGTCGGAGAGGAATTGAGAACTCAACGACAGTACGTAAACGAAGCCGTGGGAAGTTTGCAGAGGGCGATAAACAAGCGCCCTCGCTCGGCCTCCGCGGGCAGGAGTAAACAATCAAAGGCGGAGCGCGACGACACGGAAGCGCCCATACATCATGGCCAAAAATAATTTAAAAAGTGCAGAACAATTAGAGATCTGGCAGTGGAATTGCCGCACTTTTCACAAGCGCGCAGCTGCACTCCAGAATTATATAAACTCGGCACCAATTCAACCGGACGTAGTATGCTTGCAAGAAATTGGCACCAAAATGGTCAAGCTGCGCGGATACTACACCCTGCAAAACCCTAATTATCCCCGCATAGCCACGCTGGTGAGTAAGACGATTGCGGCAAAGGCAGAGTATATAGAAAGTCTTAAATTCAATCATCAAATAATCAGCTTATTCCCCCAAAAAAGGGGCAAAGCGAGGACTGTAATAGTGAACTTATACAGTCCTCCAAAAGAGAGAGATGTGGATTTTAGCGAGCTCCTCGCGCAAGCGGTTAATATCACGGGCACCAAGGACCGCCTATTGGTGTTGGGCGATTTTAACGCACCTAACACTGCATGGGGTTATATAAAAGACTCACCCAAGGGAACGCGTCTCGAGCACGCTGCGTCTAGGCTGGGTCTGACCTTAATAACGCTTCCCACCTCGCCCACAAGAGTAGGCAACAGTGTAAGTAGGGACACGTTCCCAGACCTCACTTTCACCTTCAACATCAAAGACGCTTCCTGGACAAATCTGGAGGAAAATCTAGGAAGCGACCATTATATCATCAGCGTCTCCCTATCGACACCCAAACTGCGCAGAGTCATAGGGGACGCGAGGATCACAGATTGGGCGGAATTCAGAAAATGGGATCCCCCACCCGAATCCGTACCGGAATCAATTGAGGCTTGGTCTGAGTACATAAAATCGGTACACGCAAACACAACGAAGAAAATAGCAAGAACCATAGAGGCACCGGCAGTAGATAGCCACCTGTTACGCCTATGGGAGATCAGGCGAAGCCTTCTGAAGCGGTGGAGAAGTCAACGACTGAATAGGAAACTCTTGCGCAGGATCGCGGCTCTGGCAGAGGAAGCAAACGAACACGCAAGCAAATTGGCAACTGAGGGATGGGTCAGCTTTTGCTGCTCACTTCAGGCACACTAAGCACTGCTAAAACTTGGACCATCCTGAGGAACATCCTTGACCCAGATAAGTCCAAATCCGCGACCAACCGAACAATGCAGAAAATCGCGGAAGACTTCCCGGGCACGGATGACGACCTCATAAAGGCTCTCAAGGCCAGATACATTGGCGAGAGTGCAACCACAACAAATTCGACAAATCAAATCAGTTACACGGGAGAAAAAAATGAAAACCTAGACGCGCCGATAACAAGGCGGAGGTCTTTGCGGCAGCCCAGGCGGCCAAGAGGAACACAGCCCCCGGTGAGGACCAAATTACAAATGCCATGATCAGGAACCTTAGTGACAAAGTCATAGAGGACCTAACAAATAAATTTAATGAACACTATTGGCTTAAAGGAAAGATCCCTGAAGAATGGAAAAAGGCCAAAATTATAACCATTCCAAAACCCGGGAAGAAGCCTTCCCTGCAGGCACTCAGACCCATATCACTGACGTCATGCATGGGAAAGCTTTTCGAACGGGTCATTCACACCAGACTTCAAATTTCATAGAGGACGGGGGCCTGTTCCCGGCTACCATGCTGGGCTTCCGCAGTCGCCTCTCGACACAGGACGCTTTCCTCCTGTTACAGGAAGAGGTCCTAAAAGGCGTTCCCACGGGTGGGGAGCATTTGCTGCTTGCTCTCGACCTGAAGGGGGCTTTTGATAATATATCTCACGAGGCTATACTCTCAGAGTTAAATATAATTGGTTGCGGCGAAAACATATTCAACTATATAAGGGCTTTCCTCACGGAGAGGACGGCCACAATTGGTATCTCACAAGTAAAGTCTGAACCTTTCCAAATGCCAAACAAGGGCACGCCTCAGGGAGCCATCATATCTCCTTTGTTGTTTAACATCGCCATGCGTAGACTCGCGCGGGCCTTGGACGGTGTCCCGCAGCTAGGTTACACCCTCTACGCGGATGACATCACTCTATGGGCCACGCGCGGGTCTCTGGCCAGCAAGGAGCAGACCCTGCAGGAGGCGGCCCTGGTCGTAGAAAACTTTGCCAGAGCCAGCGGTCTCAGCTGCGCCCCCGAAAAGTCGGAGGTGATCCGTATACATGGAAAACGTTACAAAAGTAACGGACAAATAGAAATCCAAATCGAAAATCAGAAAATTAAAGAGGTCACCGTTGCTCGTATCCTGGGTTTCTGGGTTCAGAGCAACGGTAGGGCAGATTACACAATTGGTCTCCTAAAATCGGCAACCAAACAGGTGGCTAGGATGATTCAGAGGATCACCTTCCACAAAAAGGGGATGAAGGAAACCGACACTCTACGTTTAGTGCAGGCGCTCGTAATAAGTAAGTTGACATACAGCTTGCCCTTCCACACGCTCAACAAGAGCGAGGAAGGGCAAGTAGACTCTATCATTAGAGGGATCTACAAGGCGGCATTAGGTTTACCGGTAGCCACTGCGACAGACAGGCTCCTCGGGATCGGCGTGCATAACACGTACGCCGAGCTCAAGGCTGCTACATTAATCTCTCAAAGGAACCGTCTCAGCCAGACGAGGTCGGGAAGGGAGATTCTGATAAGGACGGGCTTTCCACCGCATCCCCAAAACTTGGACGAGGTGCTAGTGGACATGCCAGAATCCGTTAGACGCAACATCTCGGTAGCCCCTATCCCGAAGAATATGGCCAAAGAAAGGCATAAAAAAAGGAGAGAGGAACGAATAAAATGGCTCCGAAAACTAGTCAGAGGCAATGACAACGTACTCTACGCAGACGCTTCGAGATATAATTGGAAGCGCGCAGTGGTTACGGTAATCAATAGCGACACGAGTAGCATGGTATCAAGCGCCTCCCTGTACACGTCCTCGATCGCCAAAGCCGAGTGTTTCGCCATCGTCTTGGCAATTAAACATGGGGAGCGAAAAGTCGGGAAGGCCTACATCACCATCATCTCGGATTCCCAGGAGGCGTGCCGACTCTTTACGAACGGCCGCCTCCCATTAAAAATACGCAACTTATTAGGAAGGGAACTAAAAAACACTTATAGGCTGGTCTGGTGCCCGGGACATGCTGGCCTAGAGGGTAACGAGAGGGCGGACGCTCTAGCTCGAGAGCTCACGAACCGAGCGGAGCACCAGCCGCCCTCCCAATTACAACCACCCCACACGACACTGCATGGCCTTCGCGGGGAGGAAGACAGTGATCCTGCTCGGTTGGATCCGCGCGAGATTCTTGCTCATCAGCGAGGCGCACGGCAAAAGTATGGCGTCCCCCACAAATCTCTTGAAGTGGAAGACGCAATGGACCTCCGTAGAATTCAAACGGGGGTCTATCCAAATTTATTGCGACTGCACAAAATTTTTCCAACCTTGTACGGGCACGATTGTCCGTGGTGTCGCGAATCGCCACCGACCCTCTACCACGTCTCATGGGGATGTAGTAAAAGGCCAGAGAAATTAAATTCCTTACAGGATAGGTACAGACTAGAAAGCTCTCCGGAGCAATGGGAGGCACTCCTCGCTAGCTCAGACCCGGAAGTGCAACTAGCGCTTCTGGGCCACGTCCGGCTGGCGGCAGAAGCCAGTGGAGCCCTGGACTTGGGGCCCCACCCATCTAGCTCCTAAATCCCTTCCCTTTTACCTCAATAAATGTTAGTCTCTCTCTCTCCTTTCCTAAACTCTCTGATCGCCCTCAGAAACGAGGGCGCACCGAAGAAGTATTTAAATTTTTTGGCCGTAACACTGAGAATTTTCCCCGATATCAAGTAATACACTGTGAGAAACCAGGAAAGACAACGAGAATGATCTCGCCTTTCCTCGTTTCCAAAAGTCTAACTCAGACAATTGGCCCAGGCTATAAGGCAACCAGACTAGCAAGTGGCGACCTTCTTTTGGAACTTCACGACAAAAAGCAACATGGAAAACTATGTAACCTAGTGTCTCTCGGGGACATACCCATTTCAGTTACCCCACACCGCACCATGAACACCATCCGCGGTGTGATTTCCGATGATGATCTCATGAAGCTGACTGAAGCTGAACTTCTGGAAGAATGGAAAGAACAAAACGTAATCAATGTAAAACGAATCAGAATGAGGCGTGATGGTAAAGAAATTGACACAAAGCATCTAATACTCACATTCGGTTCCAGTGTGCTGCCAGAAACCATCGAGGCAGGTTACAATAAACTCAGAGTAAGGCCGTTCATCCCCAACCCTCTCCGTTGCTTTAAATGCCAAAGATTTCGCCACAGTTCACAGAACTGCCGAGGCCGCCAGACTTGTGCAAAATGCAGTGCGAACGAACATCTCTCTGAATCATGTGAAAACTCTCTCCACTGTGTGAACTGTGATGGGGAGCACGCCGCATACTCGCGGTCGTGCCCTACCTGGAAAAAGAAAAAGAAATAGTATCAATCAAAGTAAAGGAGAACATATCATTCAAGGAGGCACGTAGGCGGGTATCATACCTGCCCAAGAACACCTTTGCCGATGTGGCGCGTCAGGGGGCAGCGACACAACGGTTTCCGGCGGCTGTCCGGCTCACACGCGGTGAGCTGTCAGTGACGCCATCCGCCCCCTCGGCGGCTGCAGCTAACACTGCTCCGCCATCCCAGAACACGGGGCCATCGACCTCCGGGCTGGTGGCTTCCAGGGCCTCGTCCCTCGAGGCGAGGCCTTCTCGTCAAACCAACCACTCGCAAGAGCGCGTGTCCAGCGCCTCGCAAGAGGCTATGGACACAACAACCAGCCAGACGGCGCCACTAGCGCCTAAGGAGCCGCGAGAGTCTCGCGATCGCTCCAAACAAGAAAAACACCGCATCACGGCGCCCGGAAAGGGCTCTGTGAAGTAACTCCTGTTTCTTTACACACAGCACAAAAACCATATTCAACATGGATACACAAATATTACAGTGGAATGTCCGAGGACTCCTCCACAATCTCGATGACATCAAAGAACTCCTACATAAATATAATCCAAAGGTGCTGTGTGTCCAAGAAACACACCTCAAACACACGCAAACAAATTTTCTCCGACAATACGCCATTTTTCGTAAAGACCGCGATGACACAGTCGTGTCTTCCGGTGGTGTGGCTATTGTAGTCGACAGAGGTATTGCCTGCCGGGAACTAAAACTTCGTACGCCCCTAGAGGCAGTTGCTGTCCGAGGGGTGTTGTTTGACAAGCTCGTCACTGTCAGCTCTATATACATCCCTCCCAATTATCAACTACATAAAACCGAATTCCAAAACCACATAAATGAACTTCCGGAGCCATACATAATTGTCGGAGATTTCAATGCACATAACACTTTGTGGGGAGACTCACGTTGCGATGCGAGAGGTCACCTAATTGAAAATTTTCTGTTTTCTTTAGGCGCATCATTACTTAACAAGAAAGAGCCTACGTATTACAGCATTACACATAACACATATTCATCCATTGACCTAAGTATAGCATCGAGTACACTAATGCCCTACCTGGAGTGGTCCGTTCTCAAGAACCCCTTTGGGAGCGACCACTTCCCCATTATGCTAGGCTTAACAGAACAAGATAGATGCTCGCCAGACGTTCCCCGTTGGAAGGTTGACTCGGCTAACTGGGAACTTTTCCGACAAATAACATATTTAGGCCGGGATGACATTGCCTCTTTTAACATAGACGATGCTGTGGCGTATATAACAGGTTTTATCATTGACTCTGCTGAAAGGTGTATACAACAAACTAATGGACTGGCTAATAAACGTCGCCTGCCTTGGTGGAATGATGAATGCCAAAAAGCACGTAAAAAACAAAACAAAGCCTGGGGATTGTTTCGCAACTCCCCAACAGCTGAAAACCTGATAAATTTTAAACAAGCAAAGTCACAGGGCAGAAGAACGCGTCGACATGCAAAGAGAGAGAGTTGGGAAAGGTACATTTCCAGTATAAATTCATACACCGACGAAACAAAAGTCTGGAATAGGGTAAATAAACTAATAGGCCGGGAGTCACATCCTCTACCCTTAGTAAGTAGCCAAGGTGATAGCCTGGAAGACCAGGCGGATTGTCTAGGTGAACACTTTGAATATGTATCAAGTGAATCGCATTATACAGAAACTTTCCTGAAGTTCAAAGAACGCGAAGAGCGGCAGCCCCTTAACCGTAAAGGTTCTTCGAGTGAGGCTTACAATCGACCATTTAGCTTAGCCGAACTTAAAGCATCTCTCACTTGTTGCAACAACTCGGCACCAGGTGGCGATCGTATTATGTATGAAATGGTTAGATACCTACACCCTGAAACACTGAAAACACTCTTATCTCTTTTTAATGCCATGTGGGCGGCTGGGTGTATCCCGTCCTCATGGAAAGAAGCCATAGTCATCCCTATACTTCAACAAGGCAAAGACCCGCCCTTAGCCAGCAGCTACAGGCCAATAGCTCTAACGAGCTGCCTGTGCAAGCTGTATGAAAAAATGATAAACCGGCGTTTAATCAGTTTCCTAGAAAATAACAAAATACTAGACCCCTTCCAGTGTGGCTTCCGAGAAGGTAGGTCGACAATAGACCACCTTGTTCGCATCGAGGCAAACATCAGAGATGCATTTATTCATAAACAGTTTTTACTTTCAGTATTTATAGATTTAGAGAAAGCGTACGACACGACATGGCGCTTCGGAATTCTGCGAGATCTTTCTGCGATGGGGGTCCGCGGAAATATGTTAAACACAGTCGAAAGCTACTTGTCTAACCGCACGTTTCGCGTCAGAGTGGGCAATGTTTTATCTAGAACATTCACCCAGGAGGCTGGCGTGCCGCAAGGGGGTGTACTTAGTTGCACACTCTTCATTGTAAAAATGAACTCCCTGCATACAGTGATTCCACGCAGTATGTTTTATTCTGTGTACGTCGATGATGTACAGATAAGTTTCAAATCATGTAACATCGCTATCTGTGAACGACAGGTGCAGCTTGGATTAAACAAATTGTCTAAATGGGCGGATGTAAATGGGTTCAAAATAAACGCACAGAAAAGTACATGCATACTCTTCTCAAACAGAAGAGGCGTGACACCGGTACCAAATCTCACGATCAATCGAGAGGAACTATCCATGAGCAGTGAACACAAATTCCTGGGCATAATTCTGGACTCTAAGCTTACCTTCATCCCCCATCTTAAATATCTGAAGACAAAGTGTCTGAAGACTATGAACCTTTTAAAAATTCTCTAGCACACAACATGGGGTAGTGATCGAAAATGCCTCCTAAACTTGTACAATAGTCTTGTCCGCTCGCGCCTTGATTACGGAGCTATAGTTTATAACTCCGCAACGCCAAGTGCATTAAAAATACTAGACCCCATTCACCATTTGGGTATCCGCCTCGCGACCGGTGCTTTCCGAACAAGGCCGATCCAGCGTCACTATGAAGAGTCGAACCAGTGGTCACTCCATCTGCAGCGTTCATATAGCAGTTTCGTATATTTTCTGACAGTACAAGCAAACAACGAACATCCTTCTTATTCCACCATAAACGATATGACCGCTGCTGCACTCTTCCATAACCTACCTGCAGCGAGGAAACCGTTCTCTTTACGTGTAAGGAATCTTAGTGAGCAAATGGGTGTTCCAGTGCTTGAACATCGTCCTATGGCTCCTGCTAAATTGTTACCGCCGTGGCAGTGGCAGATCATAGAGTGCGACACATCGTTCGTAGAGGTCACGAAAGACGCTCCAGAGGCACACATTAAAATGCATTTCCTAGAGCTTCAATCCAAGTACTAGTGTACAGAGTTTTACACAGACGCTTCTAGGTCACATGCCGGGGTTTATTATGCAGCCGTCGGCCCATCTTTCTCGGAATCCAGTGTACTCCACCCGGAAACAAGTATCTTTACGGCTGAGGCCTATGCACTATTGTCAACTGTGAAGCATATAACGAAAACAAAACTTCAAAAAACAGTTATATTTACAGACTCTCTAAGCGTTGTGAAAGCCCTGATGTCACTCTGCAAACACAAAAATCCTTTACTCATTGAGCTTTATTCCACTCTATGCAGAGCGTATATATCCTACCAGCATGTCATTATATGCTGGGTGCCGGGCCATAGAGGCATTCAGGGTAATGTGCGAGCTGACCAAATGGCCACATCAGCTGCATTGCACACTAGTAATCATACAGTAGCTGTTCCTGCAACAGACTTGAAGCCTTTCTTGCGAAAGAAGCTACGAAGCCACTGGCAACACTTGTGGGACTCTGAAACAAATAATAAACTTCACATGATTAAACTACCGTTAGGTTTATGGCCCTCAGCTACGAAAACACGACGAATTGATGTCCTATTCTGTCGTCTCAGGATAGGACACACGTACGGCACCCACAATTTTTTGCTCACTGGTGATGAACCACCAACCTGTGGTAGATGTGGTGAGAGGCTGACCATCCTCCACGTCCTGCTGGAGTGTCGGGAAACCGAAACGGAGAGAAGAAAATATTTTCCTGTAGCATACCGCTATCATATCCCTCTTCATCCCATGATGTTTATTGGTGAAGAACCACTTTTTAACGCCAAAGCAATCCTTGGCTTTTTGAACGATGTTGTGCTACATGTTATTAGTCCAATCAGTTCGTAGCGCATCCTCTCTCTAGAGAATGCCGCTGTGATAGTTTTTTATAGCACATGCCTCCAGGCCCTTGTGGTTCAAGGGCTCTGTTTAGGCAGTAGTGCTTCCTGCCAATTACTACATCTTAAATATTTTAAATATAGTATTATTCTTTCTCAATGCATCCTTCATTTCATAGTACACGTCATTAGTCACTGCCATGATCTTAGTACATTTATATTTTACGCACTTTACAGCGATAATTTTTAGGCCCCTTTACAGCCACGTTTCATCTACTTCTCAGAATTCACCGCTCCACTGCACACTCACAAACACTGGCATGGCGCTCTATGGCCATAACTGGCCCTTGCGCCATAAAACATCACACATCAACAGAACCTAAAACATGGAAAAGTGCCACGCCAACTACTCACATGGCACTTTTCACGTGCTCTTGTGGGCTTCTTTCACACGTACTACACAAAAGTTTTTCCAAACATTACAGCCCGAGAACTATAAAAAACACTGCATATCCACGAATTGAATAATGAGGAGTGGGCGAAGCACCGGGGGATCATTCGGGTTAAACGCCGGAAGCGTTCTTCGGAAGCAAGAAGCCAGCTTCCGGTTCTGATATCCGGAACCGGAACCGGAAGTGCAAGCGGAAACGCAAGCCGAAGCTTCGCGTACATATACTGTACATATACACAGACTTATATATATACATATATATACATATACTGTGCATGTGTGCAGTACACATGTACATGCTCTGGTATACACAGTATACATGCAAACCAGAGCTACGGACAACGGACTACAAGGGACAAGGCTGGGCCCTAAGGTGCTTCGCCCCTAAAAGTGCCACGCAAGTTTTCACATGTCACTTCTCACGTGTTTTTCAGGCATATTTCAGGCTTGGTATAAAAAATACATAGCACGTACTGAGGAACAGTGGATTGGGAATTTTTCATGATGGCCTACAATTTTCTGGTTGACGATTTGGATAAATAGCCCCCAGAAAGAGCGAGAAATACCCCAAGATGCTCACGCATTAAAATTCCAGGCAGGACGCGTCCTTTCGGGATGATATCTATGTTCATGCGATTATCATTCAAGTGCAGATGAAATGTGGTGGAAGCAAACAAATATTGGCAGAAATTTATGTTTATCAAATGTAAGTTGATGATGAATTGTAAATTATTTTCTCGGTCACATACCCAGTGATACACGTTGCCGAACAGTCCGTGGTTATCGCTAAGGCGACGGGTCAGGTGTCGCTGTATCGCCAAACACATATACCCCCAATAAGCTAGTGAACATCACCTGACCCATGGCCTTGTGTAAAGAACACTTGGCTGGAATGGCTCAGGGAGGTAGTGGGCGTCAGCCTGCCGCCGATGGGTGGCGGGACCCTTTAGTATGCCTGTGTGCTTTGCAAGGGGCACACAGGTCGGGTCAGAACCCCCATCTGCGTTGAAAAGAACTCAACGTACTCGATGGATTGCGCCATTTCGGTGGCAGCCTTTGGTTCCATCGCTGCCCTGTTCTTTTTTTCATGCGATTAGCATTTTTTGCCATTTTACCCACTTTGCAGTTTACGTATCTATAACATGAACGTTGACCCAAGTTGTCTACGACCTTCGGCCCCAAAGTATGTGCTGTTTGCTGTCTTGCCAAGCAGACAATATGGGCCACGGAGTATGTGCCCGAATTGACAACTTGCTCTTTGCTGCTGTCTAACCTAGTAGGCAAGCTTGGACCATTTCGTGTGCGTACACGCTGTAAGTGTCCGAACAGGCAACTTTGTTACTAGCTGCACATGTGATATTGGTATGTTTCTATTCTTGTCCAATGGCAATTTTATGGCACTTTCCACGTGCTTTTGCGGTCTTCTTTCACACATACTGCACAAACGTTTTTCCAAACGTTACAGAAGATAAAACATGGAAAAATACCACGCCAACTACTCACATGACACTTTTCACGTGCTCTTGTGGGCTTATTTCACACGTACTACACAAAAGTTTTTCCAAACGTTACAGAAGATAAAACATGGAAAAATACCACGCCAACTACTCAAATGACACTTTTCACGTGCTCTTGTGGGCTTATTTCACACGTAGTACACAAAAGTTTTTCCAAACGTTACAGAAGATAAAACATGGAAAAATACCACGCCAACTACTCACATGACACTTTTCACGTGCTCTTGTGGGCTTATTTCACGCGTACTACACAAAAGTTTTTCCAAACGTTACAGAACATAAAACATGGAAAAGTGCCACGGCAACTACTCACATGACACTTTTCACGTGCTCTTGTGGCTTATTTCACTCGTACTGCATGAAGGTTCTTCCAAACGTTACAGAACCTGAAACATGGAAAAGTGCCACGCCAACTACTCACATGACACTTCACGTGCTCTTGTGGCTTATTTCACTCGTACTGCCTGAAGGTTCTTCCAAGCAATAAAGCCCGAAAAACATGACAAAGTGCCACTCAACTATAGTCACATGGCTCTTTTCACGTGCTCTCGCGGGCTTTTTTCACACGTACTACGCAAACGTTTTTCAAAACGGTAAAGAACATAAAACATGGAAAAGTGCCACGCCAACTACACACATGACTCTTGTGGCTTATTTGACGCGTACTGTCTTAAAGTTTTTACAAGCGTTGAAGCCTGAAAACCATGACAAAGTGCCACGCAACTGTAGTCACATGGCTCTTTTCACGTGCTCTTGCGGGATTTTTTCACAGGTACTACACAAAAGTTTTTCCAAACGTTAAAGAACATAAAACATGAAAAAGTACCACGGCAACACATTGTACTTTTCACGGGCTCTTGCGGCCTATTACTCACGTACTGTCTGAAAGTTTCTCCAAGCGTTAACGCCTGAAAAACATGACAAAGTGCCACACAACTGTAGTCACGTGGCTCTTTTCACAGGCTCTTGTGGGCTTCTTTCACGCGTACTACACAAAAGTTTTTCCAAACGTTACAGAACCTGAAACATGGAAAAGTGCCACGTCAACTACTCACATGACACTTCACGTGCTCTTGTGGCTTATTTCACACGTACTGCCTGAAGGTTTTTCCAAACGATAAAACCCGAAAAACATCACAAAGTGCCACGCAACTATAGTCACATGGCTCTTTCACGTGCTCTTGTGTGCTTCTTTCACACGTACTACACAAAAGTTTTTCCAAACGTTACAGAACCTAAAACATGGAAAAGTGCCACGCCAACTACTCACATGGCACTTTTCACGTGCTCTTGTGTGCTTCTTTCACGCGTACTACACAAAAGGTTTTCCAAACGTTACAGAACCTAAAACATGGAAAAGTGCCACGCCAACTACTCACATGGCACTTTTCACGTGCTCTTGTGGGCTTCTTTCACGCGTACTACACAAAAGTTTTTCCAAACGTTAGAGAACCTGAAAATTGGAAAAGTGCCACGCCAACTACTCACATGACACTTCACGTGCTCTTGTGGCTTATTTCACACGTACTGCCTGAAAGTTTTTCCAAACGATAAAACGCGAAAAACATCACAAAGTGCCACGCAACTATAGTCACATGGCTCTTTTCACGTGCTCTTGTGTGCTTCTTTCACACGTACTACACAAAAGTTTTTTCAAACGTCAAAGAACATAAAACATGGAAAAGTGCCACGCCAACTACTCACATGGCACTTTTCACGTGCTCTTGTGGGCTTCTTTCACACGTACTACACAAAAGTTTTATTGCGATAGCAATTATATGGACACTCAAAAGCAGATTTCTGCCGTCGGCGTCGCCGTCGCCGTCGCCGTGAGGTTCCGTATGACGTCATTTGGAGATGAAATCGTCGCCGCGCGCCGCCGAACGCTGTATGTGCGAGTGAAAGGGCGCGAGAGGCGCGTCTTTCACGGGGAGCGAACGCACGGCGGAGAACAAACGCGCGTTCTGCGCCGTGCTCGCTTAAGGGCTGCAGAAGTAGGCGTCTCGTTTCTCCTTTACAATCACCATATATGTAGAGCAAACGCGCCTTCTTCAGACGCGCGAGAGGCCATGGGGGAGGGGGAAGGAAGGGAGGCGACGTTTAGCTGCGGCACCAAGTGCCTATTTATATCAGAGGCTCCAGCAACAGTCACCAACGCCGCACGCATTTTGAGCTAACGCGGGCAAAACGCCGATGGCGTCGACAACAGTTCTGCGTGTTGTTGCTACCAAAGCCACTCACCTTACTTCGTATGACATTGCTGTGTTGCTATCGCATTCATTGCTTCGCCCTTCGGGCGAAACTGTGACATTTTTTCCAAACATTAAAGCCCGAGAACTATAAAAAACACTGCATATCCACGAATTGAATAATGAGGAGTGGGCGAAGCACCGGGGGATAATTCGGGTTAAACGCCGGAAGCGTTCTTCGGAAGCAAGAAGCCAAATTCCGGTTCTGATATCCGGAACCGGAACCGGAAGTGCAAGCGGAAACGCCAGTCGAAGCTTCGCGTACATATACTGTACATATACACAGACTAATATATATATATATATATATATATATATATATATATATATATATATACATATACATATACTCTACATGTGTACAGTACACATGTACATGCTCTGGTATACACAGTATACATGCAAAACAGAGCTACGGACAATGGACTACAAGGGAGAAGGCTAGGCCTTAAGGTGCTTCGCCCCTAAAAGTGCCACGCAACCTTTCACATGTCACTTCTCACGTGTTTTTTCAGGCATATTTCAGGCTTGGTATAAAAAATACATAGCACGTACTGAGGAACAGTGGATTGGGAATTTTTCATGATGGCCTACAATTTTCTGGTTGACGATTTGGATAAATAGCCCCCAGAAAGAGCGAGAAATACCCCAAGATGCTCCCGCATTAAAATTCCATTCAGGACGCGTCCTTTCGGGATGATATCTATGTTCATGCGATTACTATTCAAGTGCAGATGAAATGTGGTGATAGCAAACAAATATTGGCAGAAATTGTATGTTTATCAGATGTAAGTTTGTGATGAATTGTAAATCATTTTCTCGGTCATATACCCAGTGACACAGGTTGCCGAACAGTCCGTAGTTATCGCTAAGGCGACGGGTCAGGTGTCGCTGTATACGCAAACACATATACCCCCAATAAGCTAGTGAACATCACCTGACCCATGGCCTTGTGTAAAGAACACTTGGCTGGAATGGCTCAGGGAGGTAGTGGGCGTCAGCCTGCCGCCGATGGGTGGCGGGACCCTTTAGTATGCCTGTGTGCTTTGCAAGGGGCACACAGGTCGGGTCAGAACCCCCATCTGCGTTGAGAAGAACTCAACGTACTCGATGGATTGCGCCATTTCGGTGGCAGCCTTTGGTTCCATCGCTGCCCTGTTCTTTTTTTCATGCGATTAGCATTTTTTTGCCATTTTACCCACTTTGCAGTTTACGTATCTATAACATGAACGTTGACCCAAGTTGTCTACGACCTTCGGCCCCAAAGTATGTGTTGTTTGCTGTCTTGCCAAGCAGACAATATGGGCCACAGAGTATGTGCCCGAATTGACAACTTGCTCTTTGCTGCGGTCTAACCTAGTAGGCAAGCTTGGACCATTTCGTGTGCGTACACGCTGTAAGTGTCCGAACAGGCAACTTTGTTACTAGCTGCACATGTGATATTGGTATGTTTCTATTCTTGTCCAATGGCAATGTTATGGCACTTTCCACGTGCTCTTGCGGTCTTCTTTCACACAAGCTTCACAAAAGTTTTCCCAAACGTTACAGAACATAAAACATGGAAAACTGCCACGCCAACTACTCACAGGACACTTTTCACGTGCTCTTGTGGCTTTTTTCACACGTACTGCCTGAAAGTTCTTCCAAGCAATAAAGCCCGAAAAACATGACAAAGTGCCACTCAACTATAGTCACATGGATCTTTTCACGTGCTCTCGCGGGCTTTTTTCACACGTACTACGCAAACGTTTTTCAAAACGGTAAAGAACATAAAACATGGAAAAGTGCCACGCCAACTACACACATGACTCTTGTGGCTTATTTGACACGTACTGTCTGAAAGTTTTTACAAGCGTTAAAGCCTGAAAACCATGACAAAGTGCCACGCAACTGTAGTCACATGGCTCTTTTCACGTGCCCTTGCGGGCTTTTTTCACACTTACTGCACAAAAGTTTTTCCAAACGGTAAAGAACATAAAACATGAAAAAGTGCCACGGCAACACATGGTACTTTTCACGGGCTCTTGCGGCCTATTACTCACGTACTGTCTGAAAGTTTTTCCAAGCGTTAAAGCCTGAAAAACATGACAAAGTGCCACACAACTGTAGTCACGTGGCTCTTTTCTCAGGCTCTTCTGGGCTTCTTTCACGCGTACTACACAAAAGTTTTCCCAAACGTTACAGAACATAAAACATGGAAAACTGCCACGCCAACTACTCACAGGACACTTTTCACGTGCTCTTGTGGCTTTTTTCACACGTACTGCCTGAAAGTTCTTCCAAGCAATAAAGCCCGAAAAACATGACAAAGTGCCACTCAACTATAGTCACATGGATCTTTTCACGTGCTCTCGCGGGCTTTTTTCACACGTACTACGCAAACGTTTTTCAAAACGGTAAAGAACATAAAACATGGAAAAGTGCCACGCCAGCTACACACATGACTCTTGTGGCTTATTTGACACGTACTATCTGAAAGTTTTTACAAGCGTTAAAGCCTGAAAACCATGACAAAGTGCCACGCAACTGTAGTCACATGGCTCTTTTCACGTGCCCTTGCGGGCTTTTTCACACTTATTGCACAAAAGTTTTTCCAAACGGTAAAGAACATAAAACATGAAAAAGTGCCACGGCAACACATGGTACTTTTCACGGGCTCTTGCGGCCTATTACTCACGTACTGTCTGAAAGTTTTTCCAAGCGTTAAAGCCTGAAAAACATGACAAAGTGCCACACAACTGTAGTCACGTGGCTCTTTTCACAGGCTCTTCTGGGCTTCTTTCACGCGTACTACACAAAAGTTTTTCCAAACGTTACAGAACCTGAAACATGGAAAAGTGCCACGCCAACTTTTCACATGTCACTTCTCACGTGTTTTTTCAGGCATATTTCAGGCTTGGTATAAAAAATACATAGCACGTACTGAGGAACAGTGGATTGGGAATTTTTCATGATGGCCTACAATTTTCTGGTTGACGATTTGGATAAATAGCCCCCAGAAAGAGCGAGAAATACACCAAGATGCTAACGCATTAAAATTCCATTCAGGACGCGTCCTTTCGGGATGATATTTATGTTAATGCGATTACCATTCAAGTGCAGATGAAATGTGGTGATAGCAAACAAATATTGGCAGAAATTTTATGTTTATCAAATGTAAGTTGATGATGAATTGTAAATTATTTTCTCGGTCACATACCCAGTGACACAGGTTGCCGAACAGTCCGTGGTTATCGCTAAGGCGACGGGTCAGGTGTCGCTGTATCGCCAAACACATATACCCCCAATAACTTAGTGAACATCACCTGACCCATGGCCTTGTGTAAAGAACACTTGGCTGGAATGGCTCAGGGAGGTAGCGGGCGTCAGCCTGCCGCCGATGGGTGGCGGGACCCTTTAGTGTGCCTGTGTGCTTTGCAAGGGGCACACAGGTCGGGTCAGAACCCCCATCTGCGTTGAGAAGAACTCAACGTGCTCGATGGATTGCGCCATTTCGGTGGCAGCCTTTGGTTCCATCGCTGCCCTGTTCTTTTTTTCATGCGATTAGCATTTTTTTTGCAATTCTACCCACTTTGCAGTTTACGTATCTAATATCTATCACATAAACGTTGACGCAAGTTGTCTATGAGCTTCGGCCACTACGTATGTGTTGTTTGCTGTCTTGCCAAGCAGACAATATGGGCCATGGAGTGTGTGCCCGAATTGACAACTTGCTCTTTGCTGCTGTTTAACCTAGTAGACAAGCTTGGATGAGTTCGTGTACGTGCACGCTGTAAGTGTTTGAACAGGCAACTTTGTTACTAGCTGCATATGATACTGGTATGTTTCTATTCTTGTCCAATGGCAATGTTATCTCACTCTCCACGTGCTCTTGCGGGCTTCTTTTACACGTACTACACAAAAGTTTTTTCAAACGGTAAAGAACATAAAATAAGGTTTAGTTAGTGCTGTAGAGAAAAATATGTGGTTGATCCCTCTTATATAGGAATCGGTATAGAACACGAAAGTGAAACGTGTCTTCACAGAAGTAGTGTAATGTTTATTGCACATTGATATATAATGTCTATTGGTGTTTTGTGGCTAAAGCGCCCTTAGGCGTTGATGCACCCACGCTGACGCCTGGTGGCACGTCTCCTCCATCACGACTACCAACGTCGATGACCATGAGCAACCGTCGTGCATATGGAAGCTGCACTACGCTGCACACGCTAGCACAACGCGAAAGACGAAGCACGTAACTGACACACTAATACAACGCGCAAGACAAAGCACGTAACTGAATCGTCACCGAGTCAAATCAGCGCGTACAGCGCGTCGTAATTGCAGCCTCCGCGATCAACTTCAGAAACATTTTCAGAGCTAATTGCGGAGGCCACGCTCCGCTGTGCTGAGTACGGTGAACGCCACTACCAACGCCACCTAGGTGGCGTTGGTAGTGCTTCTTGATGCCAGCGTCCCTTCGAATGCTGGCATCGAGGCGTCGTAGTGCTGAGACCACCGAAGCGTTCACTGTCGGTGCGCGTTAGTGTCATAATGCAGTACTTCTCTTTTCTGCTCGTAGGCGGCGGCACCGCCCCGAGCAAGAGCGCGGGTACACGGAGGAGTGTTAGATATATAAGGCGCGTCTGTGTAGCTCTCTGCAAATGCGTTTGTGGCGCAATGGGTTAAACGCTCGGCGATCTATCGTTGCGGACCGAGAGGTCGTGGGTTCGATTCCCAAATTTTGCATGTTTGTGGAACTTTTTCTTCTGGTTTCTTTCTTTGTATTATGTTCTATGACGTATTTCCGTGACGTATTTCCGTGACGGAAATACGTCAGTGAAGTCTTGGTGGACCCCGGCATAAAACACTTTCGTGTTAAAACATGAAAAAGTACCACGCCTTCTACTCACATGACTCTTGAGTGAGTGAGTGAAAGAACCTTTATTAGAAGTCCGGCGAGGACGCGAACTCGTCGCGCACCCGGCTTGTCCCACGTCGAGACAGGCAGGTCTAGGCCACCGGCCCGGTCGCGGGCACGCCGGACAGCCAGGACAGGATTTGCTTTTCTAGAGCGGGGCTACGCAGAAGCGAGTCCCACTCATCCTTGCTGAACTTGGGGTATCTCGTCGACCCGCACTCCCAGAGCATGTGTGCTAGAGTGGAGGTCTGCCCGCAGTATGGGCAGGCGTCGTCGCGATATACGTCAGGGTAAACTTCGTGCAGAACGGCCAGACACGGATATGTGCCGGTCTGTAAAAGTCTATAAGCGAAACAGCTTGCGCCCTATTCAATTTGGGGTGAGGGTGTGGAAAGACCCATGTGGACATGTAGAAGAATTTTGTTACCTCGTTGTGAGTAGCGGGAGCATCCCTGTGGCTGTAGGGGGGAGGGGTGTCGGCTCTCCTTACAGAGGAAGCGCGGTCGGTGAGGTCGCGCGCAGCATCGTGAGCAGACTCATTGAGGTTCGGGGGAGCACCCTCGACCGACCCTACGTGAGCGAGAAACCAGTGAATCGAATGATGCGTGAGAGCATCCGGATTGGAGACGCTAAGACGACGAGCAGCTCGCTCGGCGATGCGACCCTTCTGAAAAGCCCTAACTGCCGTTTTAGAATCGCTGTAGATCTCAGACCCACGACCGCCTAGCAGGGCGAGGGCGATGGCGGCTTGCTCGGCGACTTCGAGGTCTGAAGTGCGAATTGAAGCGCTATTGGAAAGCTTTCCGCTGGAGTCGACCACGACGACGGCAAAGGTCTTTCCATCGCTGTACTCCACGGCGTCGACGAAGCGTGTTCTGATGCCTTGTTGATAGATCTGTTTCAGAATTGCTAATGCTCTCGCCTTGCGTCTGCCTTCGTTGTGCACGGGATGGGCGTTTCGAGGCACGGGGGCCACTTCCAACTTGTCTCGAATGCACCTAGGGATCGGGGTACTGACCCTCGAAGATACCACAGGAGGGTAACCCAGCTCTTCGAGGATGCGTTTACCTGCCGCTGTGGTGGTCAGGCGAGCGAGTTGCGCGCATTCTTGGGCTTCGGCAATCTCCTCGGCGCTGTTGTGTACCCCCAGCTTGAGGAGATCTTCGGTATGGGTCCTAATGGGTAGCCCGGGAGCCCTTTTGACTACTTTGCGGATGAGAGCATTGAGCTTAATTGTCTCGCTCCGCTCTGAGCCAGTTGTGCATAGAAATCGTGTACGTGAAGTGACATAATACGAAGGCGTTGTTAAGGGTGAGGAGATTGGCTTCCTTCATTGCCTCTGTGTCTGTTTGCGATTCTGCGAACAAGGCGGAAAGCGTTGTCCGTCTTTGCGATGATCTTGCGGAGAGCCGTTCCGTTCCCGCCGTTGAATTCAACAAACATGCCCAGGACCCGAATGACGTCGGCCCTGGGTATCACCCCTCCATCACAAGTGTGAAGACAGATGCTGCTTTCGGAGACTGGCTTCCAATCGTTGGGTCTTCTTCCCTTCTTTTTTCTGTAAAGCAGAAGCTCCGACTTGGCGGGGGAGCTCTTTTATGTTCTTCAACGTTTGGAAAAACTTTTGTGTAGTATGTGTGAAAGAAGCCCGCAAGAGCACGTGAACAGAGCCATGTGACTACAGTTGCGTGGCACTTTGTCATGTTTTTCAGGCTTTAACGCTTGGAAACACTTTCAGACAGTACGTGTGTAATAAGCCGCAAGAGCCCGTGAAAAGTGCCATGTGAGTAGTTGGCGTGGCACTTTTTCATGTTTTATGTTCTTCAACGTTTGGAAAAACTTTTGTGTAGTACGTGTGAAAGAAGACCGCAAGAGCACGTGAACAGAGCCATGTGACTACAGTTGCGCGGCATTTTGTCATGTTTTTCAGGCTTTAACGCTTGGAAAAACTTTCAGACAGTACGTGTCAAATAAGCCACAAGAGTCATGTGAGTCACGTGCTTTTTCGGGCTTCTTTCAGGTTTGGTATAAACGTTTACGTAGCACGTACTGAGCAACAGTGGATTGCGAATTTTTCATGATGGCCTACAATTTTCTGGTTGACGATTTAGATAGATAGCCCCCAGAAAGTTCGTGAAATACCCCAAGATGCTAACGCATTAAAATTCCATTCAGGACGCGTTCTTTCGGTATGATATCTATGTTCATGCGATTACCATTCAAGTGCAGATGAAATGTGGTGATAGCAAACAAATATTGGCAGAAATTTTATGTTTATCAAATGTAAGTTGATGATGAATTGTGAATTATTTTCTCGGTCACATACCCAGTGACACAGGTTGCCGAACAGTCCGTGGTTATCGCTAAGGCGACGGGTCAGGTGTCGCTGTATCGCCAAACACATATACCCCCAATAACCTAGTGAACATCACCTGACCCATGGCCTTGTGTAAAGAACACTTGGCTGGAATGGCTCAGGGAGGTAGCGGGCGTCAGCCTGCCGCCGATGGGTGGCGGGACCCTTTAGTATGCCTGTGTGCTTTGCAAGGGGCACACAGGTCGGGTCAGAACCCCCATCTGCGTTGAGAACTCAACGTACTCGATGGATTGCGCTATTTCGGTGGCATCCTTTGGTTCCATCTCTGCCCTGTTCTTTTTTTTCATGCGATTAGCATTTTTTTGCCATTTTACCCACTTTGCAGTTTACGTATCTATAACATGAACGTTGACCCAAGTTGTCTACGACCTTCGGCCACAAAGTATGTGTTGGTTGCTGTCTTGCCAAGCAGATAATATGGGCCACGGAGTATGTGCCCGAATTGACAACTTGCTCTTTGCTGCTGTTTAACCTAGTAGGCAAGCTTGGACCATTTCGTGTGCGTACACGCTGTAAGTGTCCGAACCGGCAACTTTGTTACTAGCTGCACATGTGATATTGGTATGTTTCTAATCTTGTCCAATGGCAATTTTATGGCACTTTCCACGTGCTTTTGCGGTCTTCTTTCACACATACTGCACAAAAATTTTTCCAAACGTTACAGAAGATAAAACATGGAAAAATACCACGCCAACTACTCACATGACACTTTTCACGTGCTCTTGTGGGCTTATTTCACACGTACTACACAAAAGTTTTTCCAAACGTTACAGAAGATAAAACATGGAAAAATACCACGCCAACTACTCGCATGACACTTTTCACGTGTTCTTGTGCGCTTATTTCACACGTACTACACAAAAGTTTTTTCAAACGTCAAAGAACATAAAACATGGAAAAGTGCCACGCCAACTACTCACATGGCACTTTTCACGTGCTCTTGTGGGCTTCTTTCACACGTACTACACAAAAGTTTTTCCAAACGTTACAGAAGGTAAAACATGGAAAAATATCACGCCAACTACTCACATGACACTTTTCACGTGCTCTTGTGGGCTTATTTCACACGTACTACACAAAAGTTTTTCCAAACGTTACAGAAG
Source organism: Dermacentor silvarum (assembly GCF_013339745.2). Classification (NCBI taxonomy): domain Eukaryota; kingdom Metazoa; phylum Arthropoda; class Arachnida; order Ixodida; family Ixodidae; genus Dermacentor; species Dermacentor silvarum. The sequence goes on along the minus strand of NC_051164.1, from coordinate 20,226,227 downwards.
ATAAAACATGGGAAAATACCACGCCAACTATATACTCACATGACACTTTTCACGTGCTCTTGTGGGCTTATTTCACACGTACTACACAAAAGTTTTTCCAAACGTTACAGAAGATAAAACATGGAAAAATACCACGCCAACTACTCACATGACACTTTTCACGTGCTCTTGTGGGCTTATTTCACACGTACTACACAAAAGTTTTTCCAAACGTTACAGAAGATAAAACATGGAAAAATACCACGCCAACTACTCACATGACACTTTTCACGTGCTCTTGTGGGCTTATTTAACACGTACTACACAAAAGTTTTTCCAAACGTTACAGAAGATAAAACATGGAAAAATACCACGCCAACTACTCACATGACACTTTTCACGTGCTCTTGTGGGCTTATTTCACACGTACTACACAAAAGTTTTTCCAAACGTTACAGAAGATAAAACATGGAAAAATACCACGCCAACTACTCACATGACACTTTTCACGTGCTCTTGTGGGCTTATTTCACACGTACTACACAAAAGTTTTTCCAAACGTCAAAGAAAATAAAACATGAGAAAGTGCCACGCCAACGCATGGCACTTTTCACGGGCTCTTGCGGCTTAATACTCACGTACTGTCTGAAAGTTTTTCCAAGCGTTAAAGCCTGAAAAACATGACAAAGTGCCACGCAGCTGTAGTCACGTGGCTCTTTTCACGTGCTCTTGTGGGCTTTTTTCACACGTACTACGCAAACGTTTTTCAAAACGGTAAAGAGCATAAAACATGGAAAAGTGCCAAGCCAACTACACACATGACTCTTGTGGCTTATTTGACACGTACTGTCTGAAAGTTTTTCCAAGCGTTAAAGCCTGAAAACCATGACAAAGTGCCACGCAGCTGTAGTCACATGGCTCTTTTCACGTGCTCTTGCGGGATTTTTTCACAGGTACTACACAAAAGTTTTTCCAAACGTTAAAGAACATAAAACATGAAAAAGTGCCACGGCAACACATTGTACTTTTCACGGGCTCTTGCGGCCTATTACTCACGTACTGTCTGAAAGTTGCTCCAAGCGTTAAAGCCTGAAAAAACATGACAAAGTGACACACAACTGTAGTCACGTGGCTCTTTTCACAGGCTCTTCTGGGCTTCTTTCACGCGTACTACACAAAAGTTTTTCCAAACGTTACAGAACATAAAACATGGAAAAGTGCCACGGCAACTACTCACATGACACTTTTCACGTGCTCTTGTGGCTTATTTCACTCGTACTGCCTGAAGGTTCTTCCAAGCAATAAAGCCCGAAAAACATGACAAAGTGCCACTCAACTATAGTCACATGGCTCTTTTCACGTGCTCTCGCGGGCTTTTTTCACACGTACTACGCAAACGTTTTTCAAAACGGTAAAGAACATAAAACATGGAAAAGTGCCACGCCAACTACACACATGACTCTTGTGGCTTATTTGACACGTACTGTCTGAAAGTTTTTCCAAGCGTTAAAGCCTGAAAACCATGACAAAGTGCCACGCAACTGTAGTCACATGGCTCTTTTCACGTGCTCTTGCGGGATTTTTTCACAGGTACTACACAAAAGTTTTTCCAAACGTTAAAGAACATAAAATATAAAAGTGCCACGGCAACACATTGTACTTTTCACGGGCTCTTGCGGCCTATTACTCACGTACTGTCTGAAAGTTTCTCCAAGCGTTAAAGCCTGAAAAACATGACAAAGTGCCACACAACTGTAGTCACGTGGCTCTTTTCACAGGCTTTTCTTGGCTTCTTTCACGCGTACTACACAAAAGTTTTTCCAAACGTTACAGAACATAAAACATGGAAAAATGCCACGGCAACTATTCACATGGCACTTTTCACGGGCTCTTGTGGGCTTCTTTCACGCGTACTACACAAAAGTTTTTCCAAACGTTAAAGAACATAAAACATGAAAAAGTGCCACGGCAACACATTGTACTTTTCACGGGCTCTTGCGGCCTATTACTCACGTACTGTCTGAAAGTTTCTCCAAGCGTTAAAGCCTGAAAAACTTGACAAAGTGCCACACAACTGTAGTCACGTGGCTCTTTTCACAGGCTCTTCTGGGCTTCTTTCACGCGTACTACACAAAAGTTTTTCCAAACGTTACAGAACATAAAACATGGAAAAGTGCCACGGCAACTACTCACATGACACTTTTCACGTGCTCTTGTGGCTTATTTCACTCGTACTGCCTGAAGGTTCTTCCAAGCAATAAAGCCCGAAAAACATGACAAAGTGCCACTCAACTATAGCCACATGGCCCTTTTCACGTGCTCTCGCGGGCTTTTTTCACACGTACTACGCAAACGTTTTTCAAAACGGTAAAGAACATAAAACATGGAAAAGTGCCAAGCCAACTACACACATGACTCTTGTGGCTTATTTGACACGTACTGTCTGAAAGTTTTTACAAGCGTTAAAGCCTGAAAACCATGACAAAGTGCCACGCAACTGTAGTCACATTGCTCTTTTCACGTGCTCTTGCGGGATTTTTTCACAGGTACTACACAAAAATTTTTCCAAACGTTAAAGAACATAAAACATGAAAAAGTGCCACGGCAACACATTGTACTTTTCACGGGCTCTTGCGGCCTATTACTCACGTACTGTCTGAAAGTTTCTCCAAGCGTTAAAGCCTGAAAAACATGACAAAGTACCACACAACTGTAGTCACGTGGCTCTTTTCACAGGCTCTTCTTGGCTTCTTTCACGCGTACTACACAAAAGTTTTTCCAAACGTTACAGAACATAAAACATGGAAAAGTGCCACGGCAACTACTCACATGACACTTTTCACGTGCTCTTGTGGCTTATTTCACTCGTACTGCATGAAGGTTCTTCCAAGCAATAAAGCCCGAAAAACATGACAAAGTGCCACTCAACTATAGTCACATGGCTCTTTTCACGTGCCCTTGCGGGCTTTTTTCACACTTACTGCACAAAAGCTTTTCCAAACGGTAAAGAACATAAAACATGAAAAAGTGCCACGGCAACACATGGTACTTTTCACGGGCTCTTGCGGCCTATTACTCACGTACTGTCTGAAAGTTTTTCCAAGCGTTAAAGCCTGAAAAACATGACAAAGTGCCACACAACTGTAGTCACGTGGCTCTTTTCACAGGCTCTTCTGGGCTTCTTTCACGCGTACTACACAAAAGTTTTTCCAAACGTTACAGAACATAAAACATGGAAAAGTGCCACGGCAACTACTCACATGGCACTTTTCACGGGCTCTTGTGGGCTTCTTTCACGCGTACTACACAAAAGTTTTTCCAAACGTTACAGAACCTGAAACATGGAAAAGTGCCACGCCAACTACTCACATGACACTTCACGTGCTCTTGTGGCTTATTTCACACGTACTGCCTGAAGGTTTTTCCAAACGATAAAACCCGAAAAACATCACAAAGTGCCACGCAACTATAGTCACATGGCTCTTTCACGTGCTCTTGTGTGCTTCTTTCACACGTACTACACAAAAGTTTTTCCAAACGTTACAGAACCTAAAACATGGAAAAGTGCCACGCCAACTACTCACATGACTCTTGTGGCTTATTTCACACGTACTGCCTGAAAGTTTTTCCAAGCGTTAAAGCCTGAAAAACATGACAAAGTGCCACGAAACTATTGTCACCTGGCTCTTTTCATGTGCTCCTGCGGGCTTCTTTTACACGTACTACACAAAAGTTTTTCCAAACGTTTAAGAGCATAAAAGATGGAATAGTTCCACGCCAACTACTCACATGGCACTTTTCACGGGCTCTTGTGGCTTATTTCACACGTACTGCCTGAAAGTTTTTCCAAGCGTTAAAGCCCGAAAAACATGACAAAGTGTCGTGCAAGTTGCAACTGTAGTCACATGGCTTTTTTCACGTGCTCTTGTGGGCTTGTTTCACACGTGCTACGCAAAAGTTTTTCCAAACGTTAAAGCCCGAGAAATATAATAAGTGCAACGGAACTTGTCACATGTAACTTCTCACGTGCTTTTGCGGGCTTCTTTCAGGCTTGGTATAATTAAATGTTAACGTAGCTGTGATCAGGTTCTTTCAATGAATTACTCGCTACTGAGGCACAGCCTCAGCGCATGAAATGAAGAAGCCGTTCGTTACCACAGCCATCATTAAAGAAAATACCGCGAAAGGAGAAAACAAAACTCGGCAAAATAATCACAAAAACAAAAGAGGAATAAGTCTACAAAGAAAGCATAAATGTCAGAAGGGGCCGACAGTTTCATGGTTCGCACTGGAGTTGTGGGATGGACTAGAAGCGGCGACAGAGGCGAAGCTCGAAGTGGAGTAGTGGTGACGAAACTAGAAGCCGTCAAAGAAAATCCTGGTCGCCCCCAGGCGAACACCAGGGATCCAATAATGCAGGAGGAAGTTCCGCAAGTTCCACTGTAACGTTGGGAACATGAATAGGTAGCCTTAGCACGGTAGAGGTCTTGTCAGCGGACACCAAGTCCAAGGACTTCACCTCTGCGATCGGTACAAGGGCTTCATTTCTTCCAATGTCGGTCGGCACCTTATCATCAGGCAGCCATGATGAACAGTAGCTGCTGTGAAGACAGGCATAGTGGAGACTAGTAACCGCTAGACGCCGTTGCGGCGTTCACCAGCCGGAGCTCGGGCATGGCGCTGGCGACGCTGGGCCGCCTGGGTCGGATGCCCTTCCGACGTTCGCCAACCACAGGCTGCAGGAAGAAGTTGGCTGTCGTCCATCCCAGGTGGGAGCCTGGAGCGGCCTTGGGCCAGGAGCTCGACTGGCCGCTACTCCCGCACCCTGGTCATCTTCTCCCCTTTTTCATCCACGTCTGCCACGATGGCTGTCGCTTGCTTGCTTCCTTGCTTGTTGCTCACGTCTGGCACTTACCCCCCAGTGAACCATTAATGCACCATAGATGTCCATAGAACATCATGTTTGAGACATTGCACACATCCTATAGATATCTATATTTCTCCAAACAACATTACAAATACGTACCATGGATAATCTAAGTCCCATCCAGATCACGTTGCTGTAACGTTGAAAGGATGTCACAGCTGGACATAAGTAACCTCTAATAGATGTCCTTTTTGGGGATGCAGGAGGTCCATAGAACATCTAGTGGATATTTCCTGCTGACGCTATAATGAGCTGCATACCTGCGAGTGCCACAGCAGATGTACTATTGAATACAAATGGAATGCGAACAGCAGAGTGTGTGGCCAAAGCGTAACTAAAAGCACAGTGTGCGGCGTCGGCCAGCGATGATTTTACTCATGCATGTGGTTTCGATGCGGAGTGCGGGGCTGATTGTCCTAGTGCGTACTACGTCACCTGTATTTTGTTTGAAGCTTGTATTCTCACCCCGCCATTGCAGTGCCATTCCTATCTGTGATTACTTTTAAGGTGGCTAGCACTGTTGTTGCGCATCCAATGCCATACATTTTTCGTGCCATTCAAATTACGATTAGACACTGGCAGCTTTGATGGTGGTAACAAAAGCAAAGCAATGCACGTTAGCAAGCTGGGTGAATGCCAGCTATATCACACTACAGATGTAGCAATGGTGCTAGTCACCATAACACTGTACTGCCAGGTGAGTATGGCACTGCCGCAGAGAGATGAGAAAACAACTTTCGGACAAAGTACGGATGACGTTTATCGCAATAGGGCGAGCAGCGCTGCACTCTTCCTCGAGAACTACATCTCCACGCACGTGCACAACGACTGGCCGACGACATACACCATACACCTTTAGTTATGCTTCGGCCACACGCTCCGCTGTTCGCATTTAATTTGTCCTCGATGGTACATCTGCTGAGGCACACTAATGGCACAGTTACCCACATTGTCGGCATGTAGCTGGTGACTTTGTTTGAAATGTTTTGTTAACGTGTAAATGTGAAAATATAAATTGCAACACTTATTAAGGTGAAATCCTTAGATGGTTCAATGGTCGAAAAATCGATGTCCAGCGTTGCAGCACCAAAATTCAATGGCACCAAAATTGGGGATTGAACCTTCGACCTTTGGTGTTAATTAGGTTGAAGCGAATTAAGGCACAGTTCATTAAGATAGAGACAATTGCGGCACTCTAACCCACGGCCTTCGAAACCACTTGGAGATATGGGCGAACCGGCCACATCCCCAAGTTATCTCCAAGTTGGATTGTAATCAACATGTTGAAGGTAGAGAGTCGAACCCCCTACCTTGGGTGTTCATTAGAGCGAAGTTACTTAAGGCAAGTTAATTACGGCAGAGTTAATTAAGGCACTCGAACTCTCGACCTTTGGTGGAAGTCGTACCCACGACTTTTGGTGTTAATTAAGACAAAGTTAATTAAGATACAATTAAGGCACTCAAACTCTCGACCTTTGGTGGGAGTAGAGCCCGCAACCATTGGTGTTAATTATGACAAAGTTAATTAAGGCACAGGTAATTAAGGCACTCGAGCCCACAACTTTGGTAGGAGAAAACAATAGAAGTAACAACGCATGCAAATGAGAATGACAAATAATTTAATGCTTCGTGAGTGCGCAGGCTTCTGCCTTCATCCTCTTCAGTGTTCGCTAAAGTGACTGTCAACTTTTATATATAGTTCTAGCGCTCATCAAAATGCGCAAACTGTGCTAACAAAATTGTAAATCTGCATTTTGATCATTATGCATCATTACAAATCCTGCAATGGCTAAATGAAAAATAGTGAGTTCAGTAAGCACTAGGTAAAGCACACCAGGGAAACTCAATGTCATACCAATGTTACTTTTTATTTATACAACTCATACAGCTTTATTACAAAAATGATCAGCCCCCCGCCAGGCACATGTATGAAAATATTCATTACAAGTTCTCGCTGTATACAAACAGGTTAAACGTGGATCTAAAAAATAAATAAAAACAGATTCTTGAAAATTAAACTTCACTAAAACAAAAGTGACGAGAAAATGGTGTTAACACTCGGAAAATGACTAGTAGGCGAAGTGCCACGATTATAATTAAAAACAATAAACTGATTAGTAGGAGGTAATATCACATACTAATTAATGACCAAAAGTGCATGGCCTGCTTCCCAGCACCTGCTTCTGGGGCCACCGGATTCAAGATAGAAAGCCAGTACTTTCTAGCTGCATTGAAAAATATATGGTAAAATAAATTCCACGCAAGCAGAACCCAGAGATGGAATGTTCATCTTGATAGGCAACTTGGTCAGGCAGCTTCTCAGATCACAAAAGTGCCAATAACATAATGCTGCCAGAGACTTAGAGATAGGCATTGCAAATGAGAAATATCCCTGACACTTGAAGAGTAACGCCGGAAACCAAGCGATACAAACATGTGCCAAAATTAACCATCAAAACATTGCCTGCATAACATTCCCGTAAGCGCTCCGCAAGGCGAACAAACGTACCACAAATAGCTGTCAGAAGCACAGCTGACTGTACAGTTCTGCCTAGTATATAGGCACTTGGACCATGGTCAACCGCACAAAAGTCGAAAAGGCACAAATGAAGCACACGCTGCTCGCGCCCGGAACATTGCTGCAATCTTGCATCGAGGCGCGTGTTGCTGAATTGATATCAGTGGCGATGCGAAGTCAAAGTTATTGCGAGTTCAAGCTTTTTTTTTTTTTTTTTTATAAACTGTCGTAATACATCAGCAAGTTAAAGGTTACGTATTTTTAACAATGTACTAATAGATATAACTGAAAAATAAAGCATCTTTGTATGAGAAAGAAAATGACGTAACCGAGACCGGAAGCATAGCGAAAAAATGGCGAAAGTATTGGCTTTTGCGCGCGGTGTCCGGCAGCAACGTTACTAGACCTCCAACAGTGCGTGCAAAGGTCGTGCTAAATTGCAAAATAATTAATTTAATGCTTTTGCTCTCCTAGCTTCCCATTGTTAGGCATTAGAGACAATTTGCTTGTATTTCTACGGCATAGTCCGTGCATCTACTCATAACGCACTATGTACGATCAATGCACGAGAGCTTTGAATGTGCAAGAGATGTCCAAATCATAAGGACATTCGACGTCCTCTGGATGACCCTTGACTGCCAAGTACTAGTCGAACATACTATAGATGTAAACTGGACGTCGTTAAATGTCTTGGATATTTGGCCTTTTGTGGTACATCCAATGGATATTTGTGGTTCACTGGGCCACTACGATCACGGCACTCGCGCATTTCACATATCACAGTAACACGTACTGAGCAACAGTGGATTGGGGATTTTTTATGATGGCCTACAATTTTCTGGTTGACAATTTAGATAGCTAGATAGCCCCCAGGAAGTGCATGAAATACCCCAAGGTGCTAACGCATTAAAATGCCAGGCAGAAGTCGTCCTTTGGGGATGATTTCTATGTTAATGCAATTACAATTCAAGTGCAGATGAAATGTGGTGATAGCAAACAAATATTGGCATATATTTTTTGTTTATGAAATGTTTATGAAATGATGAACAGTAAATTGTTTTCTCGGGCACATACCAAGTGACACAGGTTGCCGAACAGTCCGTGGTTATCGCTTAATTGACGGGTCACGTGTCACTGTATTGTCAAACACATTTACCCCCAATAACCTAGTGAGCATCACCTGACCCATGGTCTTGTGTATAGAACACTTGGCTGGAATGGCTCAGGGAGGTAGCGGGCGTCGGCCTGCGGACGGTGGGTGGCGGGACCCCTTTGTGTGCCTGTGTGCTTTGCAAAGGGCACACAGGTCGGGTCAGAACCCTCATCTGCGTTAAAAAGAACTCAACGTACTCGATGGATTGCGCCATTTCGGTGGCTGCAGCCTTTGGTTCCATCGCTGCCCTGTTCTTTTTTTCATGCGATTAGCATTTTTTGGCAATTTTACCCAGTTTGCAGTTTAAATACCTAATATCTTTCACATAAACATTGACCCAAGTTGTCTACGAGCTTCCACCAATATGTGTTGGTTGCTGTCTTGCCAAGCAGTCAATATGGGCCACGGAGAATGTGCCCCAATCAACAACTTGCTGTTTGCTGCAGTCTAACCTAGTAGACAAGCTTGGATCACTTGGTGTGCGCTACTTTATACGTGTCTGAACAGACAACTTTGTCACTAGGTGCATATGTGATGTTGGTATGTCTCTATGCGTGGCCAATCTCCCGTAATTGATGTGCAAGGTGCACAAGTGGTAAGTAGTAGCATCAAATATTTCAACTCTTTCCTTACCATGGCAGAATTGGCAACTCTTTGAAGGCTTTGGTAATTATTTTTAAGTTATTTTCATGGCTACAATGTCACTCTGTATATAAATCGAAATAAATTAAGTTCATCAGATTTTAGTTCGGGCGACGGAGGTTACCCTCAGAACCACTATAGGCAGTTTCCCCTTGGCATAAAACTTTCTTTTTGTAACTCATGTTTCTTATGACCTATAGAATGTTTAAACTTTCATGTGTTATAGGCAATCGATGTGAAAACATTTTGTATATTGAAGATTATTTGTTTTCTTTTCTTTTTATGTTATCAACGCAACAATGCAAATTTTTTATTCATTTTTCAACCAATCTTCTTTTCACAAATAATATTCCATATTATGCCCCAACACTCGTTTTTAAAATTAATACAACTATAAAGTACAAATATTTGGCTTCCGATTGATATAAAGCGTGACAGTGCAGCCATGAAAATAATAATTTTAAAAATTACTAAAGCCTTCAAAGAGCGGTCAATTCTCCCATGGTAAGGAAAAAGTTGAAATATTTGATGCTACTACATACCTGGTAACTTGTGGTCTTGTGCTACCTTGCACATTCATTACGGGAGATTGGCCAAGAATAGAGACATACCAATATCACATATGCAGCTAGTGACAAAGTTGTCTGTTGAGACACGTATAAAGTAGCGCACACCAACTGATCCAAGCTTGTCTACTATCAGCAAACACCAAGTTGTCAGTTCGGGCACATACTAGGTGGCCCAGTCACTGGCCCTGCTCGGCAAGACGGCAACCAACACATACTTAGTGGCCGAAGCTTGTAGGCAACAATTGGGTCAACGGGCATGTTAAAGAAATTAAATACTTATACTGCAAAACGGGTAGAATTGCAAAAAATGCTAATCGCATGAAAAAAAGAACAGGGCAGCGATGGAACCAAAGGCTGCCATCGAAATGGCGCAACTCATCGAGTACGTTGAGTTCTTCTCAACATAGATGGGGGTTCTGACCCGACCTGTGTGCCCCTTGTAAAGCACACAGGCATACTAAAGGGTCCCGCCACCCACCGGCCTCAGGCTGAGGCCCGCTACCTCCCTGAGCCATTCCAGCCAAGTGTTCTATACACAAGGCCATGGGTCAGGTGATGTTCACTAGGTTATTGGGGGTATATGTGTTTGGCGATACAGCGACACCGGAATAATTTTGACCACCTGGGAGTCTGTAAAGGGACACTCAACAGAAAAATGATTTCGCCTGCGTTAGCAAACTAATTAGTAAAACAAAAACACCACTCTTACCATGAGAAGAGGCCTCGTAAGCCAGGAATAGTGCAAGGAAAGACAGGTGGCGACGCCGCTTTTGAAGTTCCTGCACCAGCTCACCCCAACATCACTGATTTTGATGCAGTCTGCTAGTGCCTAGTTAATTGCTCATCGGTAAAAATGAACTACGTTGTCCTACAAAGGAGATGAGGACTGAACATAGCAAGTTTCTGGAACATTTAACGAGCCGACGACAGCCCAAATACGGAAAAAAAAATACTTTGAAACCCATGATGTCACACCGACATGTATCGGTACTGGAGCATTTCCACGAAATTAAAAGAAAAAAGACTTTTGAGCTTTCTTTTCTCTTCTAATACTAATCAACTTATTGCAAAGTTAACAGACTTTTAATGAATACTTTAATTATCAGTCTAAACAAATTTAGTATTTCCCTTTAGTGTCCCTTTAAGAGGAGATGCTACTCGGAAAAACTTTTCAAGCGAAGCTTGTATACACTAGCCTTCGCCGGCGATGTAACGCTAAAAAAAAAAACCAGCTTCTCTCAGAGCTGCACAGGCGCTCAGCGCGCTTGTGCCACTGCTCCCGCGTTCGTCGTCTGCTTCCACAGCTGGCTGCGTAGCCCCTAATCATTCCAGCGTGGAATTTTACCTCTCTTCTGTCGTCGTAATGGGGAGGCCGCATTTACAGGGGTATGAGCCATTCATTGCCTTACGTAACAGAGATCTAATTTTGAAGAAATTTCATGGAAATCCATCCAGAATGAACGCGCTCGGAAAAGGGCTCGTCGTCGACGTGCTGATGATAGCGTGAGGGCTTCCGAAGCCCACGCAAAACGTCAGCGAAGAGCCGCGGACCCCGAGTTGAGGGAGGGAGAGGTTGAGGCCAAACGTCAGCGTCGTCTTGCCCTCCAGGAAAGCGACAACTGTAGTGCTTGCCTCGGCAACGCTAGCGCCAACTTCCCCGGTGCTACGGCCAGATTTCAACGCGAGTTTCTCAATTGAAACTTCGAAGCTAGCTGCAGTGCGTGTGACCGGTTGTGGTTCGAGCATAACGTGGTACTCATCAGCACAATTCGTTCAGAGGAACACCGAAAAAACACACGACAAGCTTCGCTTACGCCCATTTCCTCAACAAGGAAAGGGCTACCAATTATTTCTTTAATATTTGTGACAGCTCAATGAAAGCTCTTTTCAAATCTGCTTTTAGTATTTGATGCCTCATATTTAATATTATTGCAGGCCATCCATTTGTAAACACAATGCATTTTTGTGTAATCTTAAGTAATCACAGTGAGCACAAGAAAACACTAAAGAATTGTTCATAATGCTCCCAATGAACAGTAAAACTCAATAAAGCAAAAAAATATACTGTAACATTTGTGTTTTAGTCTAGAGAAAAATTCCAACGCCGAGTTTCAGTTTTACAATTCTCAACGAAGAATCTTTTGAAATTATCTTACTGAATACGATTGTTGAAAGCTCTGAAAGTTTTCTTTGAATTCGCGACATGTTCAAGCATAAGCATGCCAAATTTCATTATGATCAGACTACATAAAGTGTCCAAATTTTAGTGCACAAACTCCAAAAATGCTACAAAAATGAGGAACTGAGAAAAACACGTCTGAATGTTTAAAGTTAAAAATTTGAAGTCACAACAATCGAAAAACGCAATTATTTCTTGTGCTGCAGCAGCCCGGGCAGCCATGGTTATTGGGAGAAAGGCTTGGCTGAGTTCCTCATGCGAGCGAGCGGCCGCGCGTTGTCGTCCGCGAGACTAAAGTGTACTAGTACACTGTATCGAGACGCTAGAAGACGGCACACTTCCGGGCTTGTAACAGCCACCTTGTGTTCTTTAAACGCAATTTTAACCCATTTCCAGTTGTGTCTCGGCTTTGATTTTTATTTTCGTAGCAGTAGAGCTACTAAACTTATCAAAACAAGTGAAACAAAAAAATAGATAATTTTTGAAAAAAACACGTTTTTCGAATAGCATCTCACCCAATGCATGGTACACGAGTATTTTTGAATTGCACACTCGTCGAAATCTGGATTCCACCGCAAGGATTGAATTCACAGCCTCGAGCTCAGCAGTGCAATGCCACAGCCACCTGGTTACCGTAGCGGATATAGAGTGCAATGATGCAGCTAGCACAAGCGTGAAATCATATTTATTATGTCAAAAAAAGGGTGATGTCTGCCAACTCCTCCCATCCACCGGGAATAGTGGACAAGCCCTCAAGCAGAACCACTTCTGCGGGCGCGCCCAATTGTCGCACAACTGAAGTGCTTTCTGCAGATGTGCCTGGTCGTCGCAGAAAGGTCACCTTGCCTTCTGCACACGTGCAGATAGACAGCAGACGGGCAATTGAAGTGCAGCTTTTTGTCCTCGCGCACAGAGCTTTCATCGAAGTGAACAGTGCAGTAACCACTTGGGCAAAGAACAATGGCATGTCTTTGTCGCTCCTTCTACCGCTACTGCTGGGGGAATGGGTCGGCCAGTTGCGTGACTCTCGGGTAGCGCAACCGCGGCGCTCCTGGAGGCAGCTGCTCCAGCTGGTCCTGCGCCCAGAGCAACAGGCGCAGCATTACGGACAGCTGCGGCCGCGTTTGGCTCTGGTCTTCCAGCAGGGCAGCGTTCACTTCACTGGCCACCTTCTGCCGCTGTGACGGGTGAAGCAGGTCCCCGAATGGGCTCGTCTGTGGCTCCTCAAATGCCAGCAGGGCCAGAGTCCGCTCCAGTTCAGACAACACCTGTGCAAAGAGCAAACGGTACAGTCATGCTGCAACAAAATGGGAACACAACAAAGTGAACTGGATGGGAAAATTTCCCTTTTTACATCTGCCACTGTGTTTGACACTGGAGTGATTCATTCACATATGCTTAGCTTTAGGGCCAGAGTTCACTTACAGCCCGGCTACGCCTCGATCACACATCTCACTTGTGGAAATCCTCGGGTCCCATGACCGCCGCACACGCAGTGAACGCATGTGCGCTAGGGAGAATTGGGAGAGGGGAAACTTTCCTTCCGCGGGCGGCGCACGGGAATCGCAAGCGCTATCAGGGCCACCGGGTGGGTCACGTGAGATTCCGCTGACATCGCCCGAGTCTCTTTGGTCCCCAGCAAGCGGCGATAGCGGAAGTCTCCGCCGCCGCTCCCGTATTCCCGCACGTGATTAGTCAACCGCGTTCATGCCGCAGCAAATGCCACGGCCGCCCGTATTTCCCATGTTGGTAAGTCGGAAGCCCTTCTTTACCTAGTGTATTATTCTCTTCCAGGGAACCCTCAGCGATGTCAAGTATAGCTAGCTGGCCTGCTCGAAGTGTTAGTTGCAGTCGTAATAAATGCTTTCCGAGTGTACACGTGGTTGTTGTCTATTGTTTCCTCGAGCTTGTACCGGACCGCGGTTGATGGGCAGGCATGGGCCAACCGCGGTGTTCAGTGTGCAGAGGCAGAGGGCCGTTGGCATCCCCCCCTTATCCCGACACACTTTAAAGCAATCAGGCGTAAGTGGTGATCTTTATGTCTTCCTGTTTGCCTTTCATTCTGGTGTGATGAAATGAACAATTTGAACAGTTTTGCCACATTCATGGCTTAGCCCGTTCTCAACATACACTATACATTTTACAGGCTCCAGAAGACATCACTGCCAGCACGGCTGCTCTCAGATATGTCTCCCCTATACTAAATCCCTTTGTCACGGCCACTGTGTGGTGCAAGTAAGCTGGTTAAGAAAGAAAGCTGAACTAGTAGGTTTGGGTAGTTTGACATATCTGCAACACTAGAGTACACAAACAACATGACGACAGGATGGTCCGTCCAGTCTTCATGTTGAGTTTTTCCATAAACTACGAAAGAATGCTGTTTCCGATTACGGTAACTATTCCATCAACGTAAATAGGATAATGAGTGCAGTGAAGTGGATGAGGCGCCGCTGAGCTTTATATCTGCATAAGTTAGAATTTTCAAAAAGCTGAAGGAGCTACACAATGATGTTCTCAAATTAGCTAGTTGGCTCATACTTTACGGGAAATCAGCAGACACTTATTTTGACAGGATGGAAGGAAGACGGCACATTGCTGAAGTACTAACTGAATCTTTACATTCAAAGGGTATACAGTCAACGACAGTTTTTCCAGACGCCCGATTATTCGGACACATCCGCGGCACCACCACATACCCCATAGAGCCAATGTATAAGGACATCTGAAATTTCGGACACTCAAATCATCTGCCGCACAAATTACAGGACTTCTTTGCATGACACCAGGACGGCATGAATCGAAGCCACCATTACCGCCATTTTGATTATCTCACAACCTCAAACCAGCAGTCTCGTATGCCGATCCGCTGTGGCCATAGACATTTGTTTTTTGCCACATGGTGATTGGTCCCCTTGGCGAGCTTTATACAGTAAGACCACTTATAACATAACCGCTTATAGTGCAGGACCGGATATAGTACGTTTTTTTCAGGCTCCCGTTCATTTTTCCCACAGCACTCCATGTATACGCATACCGCTTACAGTGAGCCGTGTGAGACGAAAGACCGGTTATAATGCGGCTTCCGCGGGATAATCTCGCCGACAAGTGCGGTAGCGAGCACACTTCTCAACGAGGTGCGCCCACCAATGGGAGAGGAGGTCAACGAGGGCGATGTGGAGGAGCACGAGACGTGGAGCATGAGTCCAAAGGCGATAAAATCGTCGCCGCGCACCATATTTGCGAGTGAAGCGCTTAAGCGCGCGGTCACATGCCTTCACGGAAAGCGAACGCACAGCGGAGAGCAAACGCGACTTCCATCGCGTGAAAGGCCGTGGAGGTATGGGAGGGAAGAAGGAAGGGGTAAAGCCCCTCAATAAAAAAAAAGTAGCGCCATGTTTTGAAGATCGCCGCTTTCCTCCTCTCCTGCCCGTTCTCTCGGCGCTCGGCCCTCCGATTGGCCGAATGCTGTCACGTGCTCTCGCGCGCTTTTTTTCTTGCTTGTTTTTTGCTCCCGCCACCATCGCGGTGCCAGACCATTGCGAGCGGTGTATGGAGGCAACACGCATCGCGTCTCCTTTACGCTTTTAAGGCGTAGTGTTCGCGATGCCGTGTTGCTCGGCATTTGGGTGCAGAACACGCGAAACAGACGGCAAGCAACTCTTCCGGATTCCATCTGCGAAGCGAGACGCGGCGCAGAGGAAGGTCTGGCTTCAAAGAATCAGCCGGGCTGATTTCAACCACACCAATGGTCCCGGCTGTGTGAGGTAAGCGAGCGATTCTTCAATGATCCCTAATCTCACATGCTGCCACTTGCTGTGTGAGGCTTCGTTAGTTTTTCTGCCTCCTAAGTGCTGCATTGTTCGCGCTGCATTTGCAACTTTGGTGGCCGGATTTCATCATGTCTTCAAACGCACATGGTTTTTGTTGACTCGGTTATAAAATCCATGGTGTTGTGTCTGTGTGGCCTGAATGTGTGCGAACGGCATGTTTTGAGTGTATCGCAGTATGTTACGAAGCGGTGACGGTACGTATGGAAAAATGGGCGCTTACCTGCGGAAAGACAAACTTATTAGGGCTATTTAGTTAGGGCGACTTTGCACCTTCAGCAAAAACTCAACTCGGTGGTCGGCGAAGATCAATGTTCTTGTCGCTAAAACTTGTCGCTATTGTCCTAGATCCTCGAGGAAAAAAAGAAAAAAATGAGTGGAGTAGTGTAAGGCTTCCTGCAAGCGAGCAAAGCCACTAGCCTCATTATCGACGGACCGCTTCCGCCGAATGATCGGTAGCTCACTAGTCAGTGAAACCTGTAAGACAACTGCATATATACAGCTGGTGGATCATTCACTCCCGCAGCGTAGTCATTGTTAGAGGCCCGCTGTGCACGTTAGCCGCTAGCCAACGAGGGACTGGAGCTACTGAAACGTGGAGATGACGGCGCTAGGTCAACCAACGCCGAGGTCGCGCGTGGCATGGCTCAGTTAAAGCCCGACTTAGAGTCTTTAGGGTCACTGTATCACCGCTAATAGTACAGCCATCTAAGTGCAACGGCATTTATGCATCCTCTCGTTGTTTCGGCAGCCAGTCATAATATAACGCGAAAAATTCCGATCAAAATAAGAGTTAAAGAGCGCGAGCGACACGTAGCCACCGCGTTTCATTCGGAGAGGGTCTGCTAGTTCAGCACCACGTAGGGGGAGCCACAGTCAGCACAAGAGAGTGAACGCCGGCGCAGGAGGAGGAGATGGCGCTACTTTTCTATTGAGGGGCTTTAGGAAGGGGGGGGGGGGGGGGGCGACGCTGTGCTGTGGCACCAAATGCATATCTTGCAACCGGGTGCAAGGGGAACTGGCGACGCAATCTCCCATGCGAAAGGAGCAAAGCGGGAAGGCAGCACGGGAGGGAGGGAGGGGGGGCGGCTTCTACTCTGCCAACAAATGCGTTTGCGCCTGTGCCGGCTGTCAGTGTTGTCGCGCGCACCGTATCTTGAAAGCGATCTTCACACGGCTCTGACCTTTGTATGCGCTGTGCTTACACCGCTCAGTTTCCATTGAACCGCACGAACCTTCAGTCGTTGCGGCGGCCGCGTTTCCCCACGCCCACATTTTGACAGTGGTTGTCTGCGGTCATCGAGTCTATTCATGTTTGCTTGTGCGCGTTGACACCTCGCTTGTTAATTCAGTTAGTAAGCGAATGTGTCAAGTTTATGCAGCCGATAAAACTACTACCCCTACTCCTTATAGCTCTCTACTAATTTGCAATCACAATTTATGCTTCGCCTTTCGGGCGAAACTGAGACCATTTTTTGAAAATTATTACTTTTTCTGCTTCATGCGAAGATCGTGGGTACTTGGACATTAACCTTTCAATGATCGTAAATTTAAACAGATGCAAAACTCCCAGTCGCAGGCTTCTATTCTCGGATACGCGCGGCTGCTTGGTCTACATGTTTTGCATACGTGCAAGGCTTGAAAATCGTTGTTTTGGTTATAGTGCGGTACCGCTTATAGCGCAGATATTCATGACTCCGACGACTTACGTTACAACCGATCTACACTGTACGTGGTCGAGTGATCGTGCTGTGCCGTTGTGCGCTCTGCAATGCTAGGCCTAGCTGCTTCGAAGATCTCTACCGAGCTTTCTGCTGTTTGGTGCTGTGCTTTTCATTGAGAGGATTCGCTGTTGTCATCCTCCCTGATGGTTTCGAGGCATGCAAAGCCCTACCACAGGTCGACGATAGAAAAAAAAGCTGCCATCATTTGAGGAAAGTCACGACTTGGCTTTCCTCAAATATAAGGCGAAGATATTGGAAGCGACTGGAAAATCAACCGGAGCTCAAAAAAAGAATGCAAGTCAGAGTGTCTACCCGAAGCTTTAAGAGGCTTTCCTCGAGTGGCTGAATGCCGTGATCGCCAAGCGTGTGCCAGTTTGCTTTGCATCTTGAAACAAAAGGTGCAGGTTCTTGCACTTCAAAGGAACGTTGAGGACTTCCAAGTTCAGTGATGGTTGGCTGAGAAATTTCAAGAATCGACTTCAAGTTCAAGAAGATATGCAGCAAAAGTGGTGTAGTCAACGATTCAGCCATCGCGCAGTATCGCAATGGAAAGCTGCAGTCTTTGTTGCAGCAGTTTGCGCCCGAGAACATTTTCAGCTACGATGAATCTGGGTTGTTTTACAAAATGCTCCCAAATAAAATGCTTGCGCTTGCTGGTGACACAGCAAGGAACAGCTGACTGTCCTCATTGGTAGCAACATGCCAGGCAGAGAGGAGCTTCCGATACTTGTCATAGGGCATGGGTTCTCAAAGTGGGTTCCGCGGAACCCTGGGGTTCCGCAGGCCCCTGCTCGGGGTTCCGCGAGCCACTGATGAATTTTCTGTGGTCTCGCGCTTACCAAGTGGCGAAAACGGCGAAAACGAGGTGCGCTCGATCTACAGAACCTCCATTACTCATGCCCGAGTGTCAAAAAGCACATCACAGCGCGTAACAACAACGCGCGAACTGCTCAATAAATTCGCAAGCAGCTTGTAGCCACCCAACCTCCGAAAACTGGCAGCGCGCCTAAGCTTTCGCACTTAACTCTCGGAGGCCGTAATTTACCAACATGCACATTTCTCCTGTTTGTAGATAGCGTAGGTGCCGATTGCGTGCGCACTGACCTATACGTTGGAGGAATAAAAAAAAAAGAAAAAAAAAAGCATAACTGCGAGTCGGTTTAGTTGCAACAAATTCATTTTCTTAAAATTCTTGCGCAAACAAACAGGGACGAAGAAAAAGGAGAACACAAGGACGAGTGCTTTCTAACAACTGATTTTATTATTGAAGAACCACCAGCTTAAATACCCACAGATCTGCGCGATCCTGTCAATAGAACACGTCAATAGCGCATAAACAACGCTTGTCATAAAGTGCCGCTATCAGGTCAGCATAAAAAACAGCAATGTTAATAAAACAAGCACATAAGGCGATAATGCGTTAAAGATATGATGACAGGAGCGAATTCTCTTTATCTAAGAATGAAACAGAAGGATGACGGATGCATGTTTCCTTCAGTTTTTCAACCCAGTGAGCTTCCACAATTTCTCTTGCGGTTTGATTTCTATGCCTAAACAAAATGGCGGTGCTTCCAAGACAAGGCGAGCACGCATGTTCTTCACAATGTATCGCCAAATGCGTACAAGAGCGACCTTTGAGACTAGACAAAAAAAAACGCGTGGAGCATCGCAAATACGCACCGCAGAAGAGCAAGAACGACGCTAGTGTCCAACCGAAATGAAGCGGCGCAGTCCGCATCACCATGGTCCTCAGCGGCAATCGTGCGCAGCACGTGATTGACAGCAACGCCGGAGCGCTTTGTGCCTAATTATGCCCTTAAAGACCTTATTCTTGCATTTATCGCCGTGCGTAACACCGCGTTGGCGGCATGCCGCGTGCCTTCATAAGTGCGTAGTTGCCATCTATGATCGCGTCGATAACCACCGCAGTTTCGTCCGCAGCGGTTGCAGGAAACAGTAGTTTCGTTTTCACTCGGTGCGCGCGTCGGCTGCGGGCCTTCACAACTGCGTAGTCGCCAACCATGGTAGCGTCGATAGCGACCGCGGTTTCGTCCGCACTTCTTGCAGCGAACGGTAGTTTCGTTTTGACTTGGTGCATGCGTCGGCCGCCTGCCTTCTGAACCGCAAGGTCGCCGTCCATGATCGCGTCGATAGCGGCCGCGGTTTCGTCCGCAGCGGTTGCGGCAAGCAGTAGTTTTGCTTTGACTCAGTGCAAAGCTGTCGAAGATTAAGAGCACCGGCTACATCGCGATGGACGGACAATTTGTTGACGACAGCTTACAGGCAAAAAACTAATCAGGATTGTACGCGCATGAGGCCTTCGCCGCTGCTAGCGCTAATCAGTCATGAGATGACGAGAATTTCAGCTTCCGCACTGGTCTTGTGCTAAATATAAACATAATTTGCTGATTCATTGATGTAAATAAAAGCGTGTTGACGTAGTCATACATTTGTTAATTGTTTTCTTGATACTTGACATTCGGTTAATTAGGACATTTTAATTCTGTTAATTCGGGGGGGGGGGGGGGGGTTCCTTGACGCTTCATGGAGCTTAGCAGGGTTCCCTGGAACGAACATGCTTCAGAACCCCTGTCATAGGGAAGTAAAAAAATGAAAGGTGTTTTACGGCGGCAACCCTACCTGTTCTGTGCCAGGCAAACAAGAAGACTTGGATAACACAGCAGTTATCTCACGAATACGTCGGCAAGTTGGACAGAAGGATCAAACACCAAAATCGAAAGGTTATGATGTTTGGAAAAACTGCGCTGCGAATGGACATATTAAAAGGGCACAGGGTAAGCGAATATCATGAAAAAAAGCAATCTTTTGTTTTTTTCTAAACATGAAAGTACATTCTTTTCTACATCTTTTTCAGTATCACACTTCATTTTGCGCAATTTATATCAACCCAAAAAAGTGTTCTGAAAGCAAAGCGATCAGCGACACATCCCTTTTTACGGACGCTGTATTTTCGTAGCTTTTGTTTCAGCGTTACTCTGCAAAAAAAACCTACAGTTTTCCTAAGTTTAGCTGAAAGAAAAAGCTATCTGGCAACAGTGTTGAAGTTGTTAGCCAAGAGAAGCCTGAGACGCTGTTTCCCACCTTTCACGCATTTTCCATGTGTTGAGCTTTGGCAACGTTGGTTCTGGTGTATGTGCTGCGGATGCGCTGACAGAGCAACGCATCAAGCAACAAAACGGACTTGGGAAGCTAAACGACAGCAAAAGAAGCACGAAGCTGACCAAGATGATGACTATGCGGCTGGCTCCTACTGAATGATGGGTCAAAAATTTTTTGCAGAGTGAAACGCATGGGATTTAAGTTATTGTTTACTTTAAAAACTCAGTTTTCTCAAAACAAGAATTTTCGTTATGTCGGTCCCATTGTTTTCAATATGACAAAAGCTAGCATGCTGATTTTTTGCGTGCATACTAAAGGTTAGGCGGCAATTAACTGAACTAAAATTAAGGCTGTACAATGAATAGTTTTTGTGAAATAAGAAGAAAATTGACAAAAATTAGCCTAAAAGCATGTTTGGGAAGAAAAAAATCCTTAATATTCACTTTTTTACATAATAAACTTTTTTTTGGTTCAGTAGATGGAAGACAAAGTACTGAACAAAATGACATCAACCTCTGGACGATATCTCTATTAGATGCTGAAAAAAAGTTCACCACAATATGCCCAAAAATACATGGGGAGTATAGGGCTTAACCTGTCCCCTTAAGGACCTAAAGCCTGTACAGATGGAATTTCTGCCACCGGCCACAAGAGCAATCCTCCAGCTGATAGAACAAGGTGTGATCCATCACCTGACCGGCTCATGTTTGCGTACACATGACCGGTGAGCCGGTCATGTTTGCGTACGCTGGAAAGTGCCCAGGCACAGATGCTGAAAACATGTCTCGGTGTTCCACGTTGCACCTCAACCTACGGAACAATTGAGGAGGCTCGCGTCACCCCTTTACCTGTCTATCTACGATGCGAACCTCTTCGAGTATTCCTGCGACTACTGTGCCGTCATGGATGCCACCCCTTATCAACACTTCCCGACATACGGCCAGACTCCACATTTTCAAGAGCCATTAAATGCCAAGAATCTGCCATACCATCATACTTTGCCCCTGCTGACCTTCCACGTATGCCCCCATGGGTAATGTCCAAAATACGGGTGCGTCTATCTATTCCCGGAATTTCTAAACAATCGCGAATACCTACCGTCGGCCTCAGACATTTAACACTTGAATATATGTCGAAAGAATATGGCTCCTCGGTGAATGTGTATACAGACGGATCGGTCTCGTCGTATGCGTCTGGTGCGGCTTTCGTCGTGCCTGCGCACGAAGTCATTCGACGGTTTCGTCTGTGTAACAAGACGACTACAACATCTACAGAACTAGTGGCAATCAGAGAGGCCGTTCGATATATTTTGCAACAGCAAAAGTTTCAAGGCCATGCAGGCACTACTGAACTTTTTAAAAACTACGGGCCTGGACTGTAGACTTTGAGCATGCCAAAGTGCTTGCCATATGTTCACATCCTCCTTCTCTCATCATCGTCACCCATCATGCACCTCTTCCCTCTTTCTTTCCCTCTTCCCCTTCCCCCAACGCAGAGTAGCTGGCTAGAGGAATTTACCTCAGGCCGACCTCTCTGCATTTCGCATCATTAAACTTATCTCTCTCTCTATCACCTGAAGTTTCTTTACAAGTCACGTGTGCTCAGCGGCATGGTGGTGTGCTCAGACAATGAGAAAACTTACAGCGTCGACCTTAGGTCTGCTGTCGGCACACTTGCAGACGCATGGATGGCAGTAATGAAAGGCACGCTTTGCAACTGTTTTCGGCACGCTGGCTTCACGCTCGGCACCGAGACGGCGATCAATGACAGCAAGCCCAGTCAAAGCAAGCATCGCTTTCGTGAAAAACAGAAACAGGATTTGCTGGTTCATTCAGTCAATGTAAGTGTGTTGACGTAGTAAGCATTTGTTTATTGTTTTATTGATACCCTCGATAATTCCACATTCGGTAAATTCGAACATTTTTTTGGTCCCATGAAATTTGAATTTTACTGTATATGAGGACTAATGATGAAAACACACGCAAAAGAATGATGCTATATGTATCTACATTAGCTGTTCTTTGCACCAAGGTTGGACAAGAGCGAATGTAGTGTAGTGAAGAGGAATGACCGGCGCTGCAGCGACATCGCCAGTCGTCCGGGAGGCGCGAGCTCGAGATTGCCTGATCTGCTAGCTCTGGTTGAGACACGCTGCCTGCTGTTCTCTTGTCCTGTATTCATATTAGATTCTGGTGGAGGTGCTGCGGTTTTCCCCCATCCTGGAATTACGCACCCGAACTCTGCCGTCCACCATGCCTGACGACCCCAGCCCGACATCCCCACCGGTTACTCCAGCCATCGTATGTGCCGGTGCCCAGCGTCAGCGGGATCCTGACATCTTCAGCGGCACCGATGAGAAAGACGTTGAAGATTGGCTGGAATCGTATGAACGCGTATATTAGAGTAGATACATGTAGCAGCATTTTCTTGCGCGTCTTCCCGTCATCAGTCCTCATATACTCTCTTTGAACATAAACAAAGATTCAGTCCGTGGTTCAGCAATGTGTCGTCTTCCTTCCGTCCTGTCAAAATAAGTGTCAGCTTATTTTCAGAGGAGCTACACAACAGCCACGGAACAAACCATACATCTTGGATAGGTGCCTCAACTGAATTAATCCTGTCTGAATGCTTAAGCATAAACAATAGGACGGTGGTCGTGTTCTCAACTTTTCTTGTTTGACCTTGCGTCCTAACATGCTCAACATTACACGAGGTCTCGTGTGTCACCTGTGGGTTCTCCTCCCCGCACTCGCTGAGGTGGTCCTGGGCGTAGGCAAGCGCCTCTTCGGTGCGCCCCTCGCGGATGAGTTCAATGAGGTGTTGCTGCCGCAGGTGGAACAGCAGGCACCGGTCATTGTCAAGCAGCTCAGGACGCAGACCGTTCAGCAGGGCCACTGCTTCCAACACTCGGCCCTAGAGAGGGAATCAATAACGCACAGTCAAATCTTTCTTTCAACATCACATATGCATACAGTGTTCATGAATTCAAACACAAACAATTCCCAAACTACTCCAGTGCATGATTTCGTTTCCAGATTCACCTGCATTTGTAAGAGCGGCTTATTTCCAACTCCAATTCTGCGGGCGGCCGGTAGATGCCGGCAGTCTATCTTCTATTGTGAGCGGCAGAGATTAACAGCGGCGGCTGGCCGGAAAAGCAGCATACTGTCGTTCGGGCCCAGTAGCCTGAAGTGTTCTTTTTCCTAGCTCATGCCTGGCCGATCGTGCTCGTCTTTGTTGGCCATCACGAGCATCCAATACTAACACCGCTACAACTCCACGCTTAGAAATTGGTGAATGCGTGATTACGTGTGGCACTTCTATGTAAGCATAAAATGTGTTCATTGCTGTTTGCGTTTCAATTTATGAGCACTGCACATGATGTTGGGGTCACAGCCAAAAAGTAATCATTGGCTAGACAAGGATTGTGCCCACTTACAATACAACAGTTTTACAGCATGTTTATACAGAAGGACATATAAATTTATAAAATTTTAGTCAAATCAGGTTTATTGGCGCAGAAGCGACATAGTCTATGCTGTGCCAGCCATAAGGTGTTAGAAAATCAAAATTAAAGCCAGCAAGAACTGCATAACGCATTGCAATGTAAGCATAATAAAGCTGCCACTGGGTAGTTTACTTGCCATATTGTCTTCTGCATGTCCTAAAGCATGTGGTCAGTTAAAGCTACACATTACAGTTTAAACCTCCCAACTATGCCTTTTGGGTTCCCGCTTAAACACTTCCACTTAATATGTGTTAACTGTAACATATATACGTTTTGCCACAGATTTTGAGGATATATATTTCTCAAAACTGGAGCTGAGTTCAGGATATCTAATAAATGAAATTAATTCATCATTCATGGGCTTCGGTTTCCCAATTGGGATATGTGCTCTAAACTGATTAATTACAAAGCTGATTAATAAATTTTTGTATTATAATTAGCTAACATCGCTGCAATTTGTTTTGCAAGTTGCGCCTGCCTCTATAAGCAGTTCAATTGCCATGACTGAATTGCAATAGCTACTACAGGACAGCTTTAACAAGCCTGTTTTCATTAAAATAGATAACCTGGTATATCTGATCATTTACGGATAGCCACAGAAGCAGAGAGGTAAACCACTACCATAACTCGATCTGCAAAGTACCAAACACAATGTGTGGAGGTCGTAAACTTGAGTCTTCACCGGTTGTGTGCTGTTGTTTCTCTTTTCACTTGAGCCCCAATCTAAACAGAAGCACGAGGTTGGTGCATCTCCACACATTAAAACTTAAATGCTGCATGTCCTTGGTTTCAATTACAGCAGGCCTCCTTAACAGCTTAATTCACTTAATGAGCGTCTCATTTGCCCTCATTCTCTTTACCTACTGGCAGCGGCAGTAAATGCGACAGGCTGCTTTTCAAGACGATGCATCTAATTCAGATAAGGATCATGGGTGAAAAAAGATAACACAAGCTTTTCAACGTCACAATGCCAGATGGCCCGCCTGGCTCCTCTGATCATAGAGGCCTGAATGCTCGAGATCCAAGAAATCAAGTGTGTTTGTCCAATTAAAATGTCAGAAAAATTTGGCCGAACCCATCTCATGATCACTGTCGACAGTAATGCATTTAGCATTAAATCAATACAACGACACAACGTATTACCACCACAGAAATGAGTTACGTGGGAGGCGTGTACTACAGTGGGACTCCTTTTTCGCGCTTCCGTAAGAATACTCAGCGCCATCTAGAAATGCCACCGCGAAGTTCGCGTGTGGCCTTCAAAATGCACGGCGCGATGGCGCATGCGAACGCTGAGAAACGTGTCACGTGGCAGCCGAGCTCCTCTCTCACGCTTCTTTCTAAACACGCAGCACCGTGTTTTGCACGTGGCCTCCGAGAAGGGAAGCATGGCACGCCGGTGCGTAGGACACCGAGAATGGTTCCCTCGCTTGCCACACACTCGAGGACACAAGTTGGCGAGAGGCTCATTGAAAAGCGGCGCATACCCAGTGAATTCATGGTGCAGCTCGCTAAAGCGCTCGCACGAAAGACGTTCATTTAAAAGCGGCACATAAAGTCAGCATTAACGAGTTTCACTGAAGATCGGTCTCGCATCTACAGTGACTCGGCGGCAAAGAGGTTCGTTGAAGCAAGGCACATATGTACACATTGCCACATACAGTGACTCAAGTTGGTTTCAAGCTCTGTTCCCTTAGCTGCTATAACCATTCAAACATGAACTACATAGTGACCTAGGTCTGCGGGAAAACAGTTAGATTAGATTAGATAGATAGATAGATAGATAGATAGATAGCCCCCTGAAGAAACTGATGTTACCCCAAGAATCTGAACGCATTAAAAATGACGGCGCATACATTCTTTGGAGATAACCGGCAACATTAATGCGATCAGCAATCTTTCTCATGATGGATGTGTAATTGGTAATGATCTGTTTTACATGTCATGATTATTATTACAATGATTTGTTGTATCCCTATGCCATCCGTGAATCACGAAACCTTATGGGCACATTAGCACGCACACGAAGTGGCAATCTCACTGCCAACTGCAATGCCAAATGATACCACGACGCAGTATAACCTAATCCCCTGCACCCCACTTAAATCTCTGTAGCAACCCCCACTATCCCTAGAATCCTGGCTGCAGCTTTGTGGCAATGGCTACCCATCAAGTGGCCACAGCCATTGCGGAGGTATCTGTTGCGGATGGCATGCAATTGCTTAAACATATTTAAGGCTACATACCCCTTGTGTGACCTTGGCACACCCATTCTGGGGGATTGGCCAAGAATAGGTATAACCAATATCACATATGCAGCTAGTGACAGAGTTGTCTGTTTAGACACGTATAAAGTAGCGCACACCAACTGATCCAAGCTTGTCTACAGGTTAGACAGCAGCAAAGAGCAAGTTGTCAATTCGGGCACCTACTCCGTGGCCCATATTGTCTGCTTGGCAAGACAGCAACCAACCCATATCTAGTGGCCGAAGCTCGGAGACAACTTGGGTCAACGTTCATGTGAAAGATATTAGATACTTAAACTGCAAATTGGGTAAAATTGCCAAAAAATTATAATCGCGTGAAAAAAAAAAGAAGAGGGCAGCGATGGAAGCAAAGGCTGCCACCGAAATGGCGCAATCCATCGAGTACGTTGAGTTCTCAACGCAGATGGAGGTTCTGAGCTGACCTGTGCGCCCCTTGCAAAGCACACAGGCACACTAAGGGGTCCCGCCACCCATCGGCGGCAGGCTGACGCCCGCTACCTCCCTGATCCATTCCAGCCAAGTGTTCTATACACAAGGCCATGGGTCAGGTGATGTTCACTAGGTTTTTGGGGGTATATGTGTTTGGCAAGTACAGTGACACATGAGATGTCGCCAAAGCAATAACTGTGGACAGTTGAGCAATAAAGAATGCTATGGGACACAGAAAAAAGCATCAAAAAGAAAAGAAACAAGAGGCTGAGGATGGAACCAAGGCTGCCATCGAAATGGCACAATCCATGAAGTGTGCGTTGAGCAGATGGAGTTTCTGACGTGACCAGTGTACCCTTTCCTAATCATACTGGCACACTAAGCTAATTACACTGTTGCAAATTTCTCACTCTTGCCACCACATCTCGCTTTTCCGCAGTCAATCATATTCGCACAAACTCCATTAACTCTTTGGGTGCCAAACATTTTTCCGAAGTGCAATGAATTTGATTTCTTTCAAAGTAACACATCAGCAGGTTTTGCATTCAAATGCTATTTATCGGTATATGTGGCTGAATATTTTACAAGCTTTTTATATCTGAAAACTCCAGATATAAAAAATATATATATATATCCAATAATTAAAGACATGCCAATTAGTCTTCTTTTGGCAACATGGCCTCTTCGTTGCCGTTACTGTCCCTTGAAGACATCTTATAATCAACATTAAAGTCCTCTAACTTAGAGTTAAAAAGAAGTTTTTGAATTTCTGCATCGTTCATAAAATGTGCAGGCTTTTTGTGCCAGTCCACCACGTCGTAAAAAGAGAGAAGCGAGTAAGACTGATGCACAACAAACTTTGTTGCCCCGTCTGTCATACAAAAATAAAACATCCAATAAAAATTTAGTTCAAACAAATTCGCAGTAGATGGTGCAACCAGTCTACGGATGTTTCATGTTTGCTAATTATCTCGGGCGCAGTGTGGACTGTGGGGATGCGCGACTCTCACGCGTCCCCTGATGTTTTCCCCGCATAGCTCGCATCTCCTGTAATCTGGCTTCTCCGCGTGGCAAAGCGCCGGCGGCGGTTGTAGTGGTTGCGGCGCATTGCGAGAGATTGCGCGAGTGCCGCGATGCTAACGCCACCGAACGGCGGGGTGACTTGGGAGCAAAAGGTCGAAGGCGCTTCCTCTTCGGATTGGGGTCGGTGAGCGATGCGGACATCCCACGCGTGTGCCGACCCACGCTTCGCGAGACCGTCTCACGTGGCTAGGAGCAGGGCACCGGTATGGACGAACACGGATCGTTCAAACATGCCACCGTTCGCGTGACTGTACACGTGAACGACTAGGCAGTGGTGTCATAGCATGGGGCGAACATATTCGCTCGCTATCTGGTCGCGCCGAGTCGAACTGCCTTGGCTTGTTGCGCGCCCGTGAGAATGTTCTACGCATAGTAATTCGGCTAGCGTGTATTAGTGTATGAAAGGTGCAATAAATGCCCTTTTGATTGTTTGCACTACTGTGTTGTTCCTTTGTCCCAAGAGCACGTATGAGACCCCACAGTACTAGCAGCCAGTAGGGTATGCTCGAGCATGGCATTAACAAGGTTAAATCCATTTGTACTTTCTGAACCAGTTCAACCAATACTGCAGTTTGCCAATGTTTTCATGAGCGAACAACGGCAGCAGCTGCACTGTTCCATTCGATTTACACAGTGCACACCTTGTGCAAAAAGAATTGACAGCAGTGACTGAATTTGGGCAGGAGGTAGTTAAGGCTTTGCACAAGAGGTGCCCAGTCTCATTTTGCACAAGCTCAGAATTTGCGCTGAGCTGCCATGAAATAGTAAGTTTGTAAGGTGCATGCACAATGAATTGAACAATACTGCAGAAGAGGAAACCACTGAGTAGATATACCTTGGGACGTATTCTTGGGGGATCCCTTTTGGAAATAGTATCATTTCCGCTAGATTTCACAAAAGTCAGCCAATGAGAGCTTCGTTCTTGCGTTTGCCCAGTGCCGATTCTCGGGAAAGCGAAATAATCTCAGAAAGTGATCATCTGAGATTACATCCCCTGTTCTAAGTGCCACATGTAAGACCATGTCCGCCAACTCAGATTTCTTCTCTAATCATTTTCTGTCCCAGAAAGAAAAAAAATATATATTAACAGGAAAGGAAGGTGGGTCGGCTTGGTCAACTGCTATTTACTATCAAGGAGGGCAATTGGAAAGAAGACTGACTGAACAGTTTTAACACCCCAAAGCAACACATACTGTGAGACATCATAGTGCACGCCTAGGGATAATTTTGACCTGTAGGATTCTTTAAAATGCAGCATACATGAGCATTTTTTGCATTACGCTTCCATAGCCAGGAGTTGAACAGACAACCTAGTACACAACAGCACACCAGCGTAGCCGCTTATTCACAAGGGAGGGCAGGGGAGAAATAGGATTTGTGAAGAGTGATGTGAAGGGAAGAAAAGGAGTGCATGCATCTGCTTTTAGAACCTCTGCAATATGGCGACACACAAAAGGATAAAGGCCACGCTTGCCTCCTGCAGACAGTCACGTATCCGGATGCGTTCGTCAAGCGAGTCAAGTGATACAGGGGGGACCACGCCAGCTTCGAGCCGGAACTTGTCAGCGGCCTCCTTGAAGCCCTCGGTGACCAGGTAGTCCATGACTAGCCGGTTCAAATCACTGCGGTGCAGGTGAACACCATCTAACCTCTCCAGCCACTCTGCCCGATTTGGCTCCTCTGTGCTGGGTGCTGCCTTGTCGCTGGACCCTGCACAGTGTCCAACATCACCCTCTGATGAGTTAGTTCGCAGTGTAGTTTGAGCTGAACAGTGTAAGCAAAAGTTGACAAAATCTGCACCACTATTGCGGTATTAACCGAGGTTTTGCATGGAACTTAATTTTTCTGCTCTCAAACCACCTCAATGCTGAAACTGGTTTGTTGTCTCGTATCATTACCTCCTGTCCCTACATCAGGCAGCTCTCAAACACTTGGGCTGTCTGATTTTCTCAGACCATAATCGTTTACATCTAGCCTCATGATCAAATGAGCAGCTGGTCTTAGTAAAAATCTAGAATAGATGTACACGACATGACTGAATTCAAAAACCATGCTCACAATGTTGTTCAAAGCATGTAATCATGGTTCCTTCCAGGTTCATTTGAATTGCAGAAAAATTTATGCGTGACAAGTTTGCAATTTGCTTCCACTTTCACAAGGTACGAATTCATGATGAATTCGCTTTACTAAGTACATACATATATTAGAAAAGAAACAGTGCATAAATATATTAGAAAAGAAACACGTATTACAAAGAAAACCTTTATTAATTGGTTCCTTGATTCCTTCAGCCCTCTATCACGTGTTTAATCTGTACAATGTCAGTTCAAGCTGGTTTCACTGCCTGACCTAAGTGGCTCAGCCGAAAATTGTTTTGGAATGCAGGACTATCTTTCAACTACGTGCAGCAAGTTAAAAAAAAAAAAAAGAAAGAATGACGCGGTTGTTGTTCTTAGGTACTGCAATCAACTAATTTCAAGAATAACCACTTTGAAACCACAATCAAGAACACAGTTTCGCGTGGAAGCTAGGAAAGCGTGTGGGAACGAAGAAAAATGCTTCAAAGCAGGCTCCTTTTCACTATCTGACTTGCTTCAATCGTCCGCATTGCCCCAACGCAGCGCGCTAGGTTTTCGGACGTGCAAGCAAAAAAAGCTCGGCGCAGTGCTATCAACGTGAGTCGCACTACCGTTCAGATATCAGAGGCGAAGGCCTCCCAAACACTACCTTTACACAGTGAGGACGGGTGTCGGCCCTTTCACTACTTATTTTAGCGACAGCTCGTATTACCAAACACCCATAACTTATGGCCTCGAGAGAGATAACACTCGAAAGGCGCCCGAAGCGTGTGAGAACCTTTTGTAAATGCGATATATCTCCCCTTACATTTGGAAAGCCAGCCTTACAGCAATGCGACCAAATGCATCGGATGCGTAATGAAACCTGGGAACTTTTGTACACAAATTGGCACCACTACCTCCTCTATGTTGGCACAACCTAGGACTGCTTGCTCATCGCACGGCTGAAAAAGTCGTGGTTGTGAAATGTGACCAACTACCGCTTTTTTTTTTTTTCCAAACTCACATATATTTTATTACTCACTCGATTTGCTCAGAGATGTCGAGCTTTGACTCATGGCTGCGGCTCAGCTGACCCAGCTGCTCGGTACGTTGTAGTAAACCAGCGCGTCTACAAGACTGGCTGCTCTCGGACCTCTCGGCGAGTTGTGGGGGGGTCGGGCAGCTAGTCGCGACGATGTCGGCAACTCACGGCACACTCGGCGACATGCACAGAAACCATAATTCGTTTACAAGGCGCCAAACTACCGCACAGGCAGAGTTGCGCGCACAAAAAGACGGTGTGTCTCGTGCGACTAGCAGCAGCAGAGCCGATCCCCAAGGCAGCAGCAGCGCACATACACAAGCAAACACGGCAAACGCACGCACCAACAGCAGCTGTCCCACAATTCCGCGCTCCTTTAGCGAGTGCAAGATGGCGGGTTCGGTGTGGTGCTTCGACATGGCTGGAGCCGATTTTGCCAAAGCTTAAATGCTCGTCGCGCTCCCTTGGTCTTGGTTCGACCATGGCCAACGAAAAGTAAGCCGGTGCTTTCGTTTCCGTTTGCTTAGTCCTCGTTTGCGCGTCGCTTCCGAGCTCCCTACGGCGTTTGATGGGGTCTCCTTCGCACGGCTGCGAGAGCAGAAAAAGATGCAGATCCCCGATCATCCGTTTGATCTCGACCGAGAGGGGAAGAAAAAAATTAGCGGCCCGCTAGTGCGAAGCGAAACTTGACACGTTTCTTGTCGCGTTCACGTCGCCGCGCTGGCCTTGGGCGGTGGCGACTGCCGTGGTCCCGTTTCGAAGGGCCCGAGAGGGTCTCCCCGTGAGCAGCTGGGCGCGGTGCCGCCGAAAGCAACCGGTGCGGGCGTGAGAATACTGTCCCCAGGAGAGGAACGGCCTGTGCATATTAAAAAACCCCGATCGCAGCAGCCAACGAGCGCCGAGACCCCGTCCGTCCAATAATGCGTGGCTCGCCACGGGAGGTTCTTCAGCCGCACGGCTTATTGCCCCGTTGTTTTTGTTGTTTTACTTTATGTTCGAGACGTGCCTCACTCATTGCACTTGTAAGGAGTTGAGTGCCGACAACGAGCTTGTCGTTCGAGCTGTCGCCACGCGGATATGGAACGGCGTCGTGTCACGATCAAGCACCTCGATTGTTGCGCGTTCTTCCTCTGGCGTGCGTTCGTTTGGCGATGCGGGTCGGAACCGTCAACTGAGCGACTCCGTGTGTGAGCCACATGGGTGCCTCCTTTTGTATGCCGTTGCGCAGGTGAATGATAATGTAACGCGGTTGAAATTTTGCCCGTGTAAAAAAAAAAAAAAAAGGAACGCCTGTCTTGCTTTTGTTTTTCGTTACGTGACGTGATAATTGCTTGGCGCAGCCAACTTGTTTCGCTTTTGTGATTCCTGTCGCTTGGAGTGAAAAAATGGAGCGGCTTCATGTGCAGCTTGAAATTCAGACGCAACTTTATTTTCGGATCCTTGTCACTTTGATCAATATTGTGTAAACGTTTCCAGATTCCGTAGGATTACACGCAGATCGTTGAGAAAGGAGGCCTTCAGTTTAGTAATTACTCACTCAAATGACTGCACTGAAGTCCACAAGCAAAGTGTACAGTCGACATGCCTGCGGTACTGTTTCTTTTAGGACTTCGAAAGAAGAACGCTTAATCCATTGCGACTCATCAAAGGGGTTTTTGTTCTCATATTGAATTTGAAGGCACAGACCATTAAGCTTGTGTGCAGTTATCACCCTCCCTCCCATGTGATTTTATCGGGGTGAGACCATCTGTGATAAGACACATTTACATCACTTGCAAACTTTTCCTATGTAAAGCCAACATTACGCTTGGAATTGAAGTCCTGGCTGTCATTACAAGATCACTTTTGTGCCATCAGATACAGCAGGTTTATATCGGTGCCAAATACCGAGATTGCGTCTGATTAGTTTAAACCCCTTAACAGCCGGTACTAGAGCAGAGAACAGGGCCAGTTGGTGCTACATCGTAGCTATGTTGAGTATGACCTAAAAACCACCTAAATCAGACGTTTTTGTGTGTGTGCCTTCTTCTTGGGAGTGTTGTTTTCAAATCCTGATTAGCAGGGGTATGGAAATCTTTTAACACACCACTAGAGCTCAGAGAAAATCTGGCTACCTTATTTCCATATAATACACACATACCACTGGCATGCAAGCATACATAAAAAAGAATGCAAATGTAAACAAGACAAAAAAATCGAGCTAACCAAAAGAAGTGTCCTGTTTGCACCTGCATAAAACAATAGATGTTAATGCCCACTGTTCAATAAAAGCAAAATTATAAATACAACACTCAAATGTCATAGTATCGTGCAAGTAGTCCTGAAAGCAAACACTCGGTATTAGTGGAGTTGCAAGAACCTTCAAATAAAATAATTAGACACGTAGTGTTCAGTGGCAAGATTAAGGAATGGCTTAATGTGACGTGGACATCCCCCAACAGTATCGTCTGCCCAGTATTGGCTGCCCCCCAATGTAAATGTGTTTCAGAAGTGACTATCTTCTGTTATTAAAATATTAAATGAGGACAGGATGATAATTTTTGCAAGCCAGAGTTCACATCAGTGGCAGACAAAAAAAGATTAAGCCGTTGTTGGCAATAAACTTTTTCATTACGCGTATCTTCTAGCATTGCCATATGTTAGGCGTGTTGGTAAACTGAAAGCATATTTAGCGCCAGCGGACGAGGACAGGAGGGATTTTCTCCTATCCTTGTCTCCCTCCTGTCCTTGACCGCTGGTGCTAAATATGCTTTCATATCTTGTAATCAACTCCTTAATTAATAAATTTAACGCGTGTTGCAGTTGTGAATTTGTAAACAGTCAGTGCTCAGTGCACGTCCACTCAGAATGTATCTTGAGACTGACTAGCACCATTTTCTAAATATATCCTTCCACAAACTTGTGGCAAAGTGCATCGATCCCAAGTTTATTTCCTTTTTTTTTTTTTTAAACCTTCTTTAAATCTGCTAAGGCAAAAGTACATGAAACACCAACATATATCGTCACTGGTTTTGGTGGCTAGTACCTTGAAAGTGGCACCAATCACAGGATTTCTGCCGAGTGGACACACCTATAGCACTGAATGGATTACCTGCTACAGCGGTGCATGGCCATGGCATTGTGCTGCTCAGCATGAATTTATGGGTTCCGTTACCAGACAGGGCAGCCGCATTTCGATGCGGGGGAGCAAAAATGCTTGTTTACTGGGCTATTTGTTGTACATTAAAGAATCCTAGGAAATATGTAACACAGCGCAACCGAACGGCACCAAAAGGCAGAAAAAGACTACAACACGGTGCTGATTCTCAACTGGATTTTGTCAAGAAAACATCCTGCATATACAGGATGTCCCAGCTACCATGCAGTGAGTTTTAAACAAACAAGGATTATTCTGTGCAGATGAAACCAAGTGCATCTTGTTTATAGTCTTGTTGAGAAAGTGCTAGTAATTTTTTAGTTCCTGACATCCACTTGTTTAACTAAACGTGATGATCTCAGTTTTTAACCATTCTTTTAATTGTCAACTGTCAATTAGGCGGTTGTAGAGAATCGTAAGACACGTCCAGATGGAGTTCGTCTAGCGAGGCACACATTGCTTGTTTACTTTTTCTGGCAAATAGAGAAAGCCCGCAAAATATGAAAAATACCGTGTGACTGCACACCCGTGCTCACAGAATCGCAGCGCCATCAAACAGTCTCGATGGGAAAACAACATTCTATACAACATGCACTTGATCTCTTTAGAACGGTCCTTGTTTTTTAAACTCAATGCATGATAGATGGGGCACTCTGTATAAATGAATCAAAGGTCCAACAAGGTTCTTGTTTTCAGTTTTCTTTGGACCGTTGGACCCTTGGTTCCTTTGTATATGTGTGTTGTTTTCTTAATAAAACCATTTGGGAGTCAGCGCAGTGCAATTATTTTCTGCCCTTTGTCTCTGTTTGTTTGTGCTATGCTGTCTTTAAAATGAATCCTCACCAACTTGCCCACCTTGCCATCTTGAAACCCAGCTGGTCAAAGTTAATCTGCAGCCCTCCGCTTACATTGTCCTTCATAGACATTCAGTTACTTTGGGACATTCTGCCCCATCAAACCAACCAATCGAATAAAGTAGTTAATTTGTGAAAATCAAGAATTTAAGAGCTTATTTGGCAATTATTGCTAATTTTGATAATTGATGCTGTGTTTTCTAGCATGCAAAATATTATGCCTGCAATTCCCTATTTTTAATAATAGGATACAGCCATTGGTGAAATACCCTGTATGCGGCAAAAATGAGCGCTCTGTGTAGATTTGAAAGAGAAAAGCAGAATTTTATGTGGCTGAATTTTTTACAGGTGAAATTGTTTGTTCTTTCGACGTCATAACTCTCCTACTCTTCTGCCAGTAGGAGCCTAGTGCATTTAGAATAATTTTCTTCCAGTTATAATAAGCACAATAGAAAGCTCGTTATACAGTGAAAAACGTCACGTTAATGAGCTTTAGAGAAAAACAAAAGAGAATGTTCATTTAAAGGTTAACTGCAGTGAAATTTCGGGCCGCATAAGAAGCCTAGTTTCAGATATTGTCGATAAAAAGCAGTCTCCAGGCAAAATTTCGCATTTTAATTAAGAGTGAACGCATGACAAAAGGCTCGCAAGAGTAGATGTCCATGATACTGAAACTGAAAAAAAAAAAATGCAACTATTACCGCTTGTCAGAAGTGATGCATGCCTAAGAATGCTTGGCTCATCGGCACGACCTCCGAGATGAGGCGCTGCCCATGGCATGCTGGAAAATCTTGAAGGCAACTTCAAGATTCTTCCACTCACCTTCCACTGAAGGCAAGTGGTAGCCACGTCATATCTGCCAAACCATACGGGCATGCGTCTTCTGCTTATGTGCTGTTTAAAGGGCTGCTAATAAATAAAATTAGGCAGTTACCAGCCCTGCAGCTCTGCCAAAGTTGCTTCGATAGTACAGACTCCAATCTATAATCAATTTAGCCAAAGTAAAATTTCGTTTCAGTTAGCCTTTAGCTAAAGCTTCGCTGAACCGTGTGGAAGACAGCCCTGTATCGAAAGCCAAACAATGTTTAGAACATGCAGATGAAACCTGAAGCATTTTAGACCGTGCTGTTTTGATTTCAATGATATTAAGGCACATTTGCTGACCTATGCAGACGTGCAAAAAAACAAAACAAACAAAGGTTATCATTCCTTGCACTGTACTGTGTATTTACGACTCAACTGCTTACCCACAGAGACACCGCTGTGTCATGACAAAGTATGTGAAATAGAATTTCAGTCACTCTAAGCTTGTTCAGCTGAAACTTTTTTGAATTGGGTCCAGTGTAACCTTCGTAGAAAATTTTATGGAGAGTGAGGAATGTGTGTTCTAAAATGTGTGCGCCACTGGCACTGTAAGAGTGTCCATCTTAACAGATCGAGGGGCTGTACCTGCGATATTTTTCATTATTATTTCATTATTATTTATATTTTACATTGTGAAGAGCAGTGCAGGAAACTGCAGTGGATAAGGACTGACACAAGCAGTGCTCGTCTTTTTTTTTGGTTCATTGTGTTTTTTTGTGCTACATTTCACAAGCATGATATATCAATTCACCCAACATTATCATTCCCTTCAAGAATTCTTTTCTTTTTGTTATATTTAATATCAGTTGTATCAAATGACCTTGCATTGGGTGTAGTGGCATGTGAGCCAGTCACCAAAGGTGGGGGGAAAAAATTGAAAAAAAAAAAAAAATTGTGACTCCCAGACCAAATAAATCTACCGAATGTGTAAGGCTTAAAGTGAGCATTGTGAACTTGTCGAAGCAGCATGACATTTGCTCTTTTTCTTTTTTGACCCTGGGCAGGACGTGGAATGTGGCCGGTATATATGTTATGCCGGCCATAATATAGTACAACTGTAACAATGCTGTATTTGCAGAAGCACTAGGGTTGTGTCAAATACAGTCAAATCTCAATATAATGAAGTTGTACTTACAGCAAGAAAATTAATTAAATCATAAATTTTGTTAATTCGAGGTTTTAAAGTTTCAGCAGTAAAGGTAATTTTACAAGTTCACAGAATATTCCTGGCGGATAGTATTTTGTCATTAAGCACTTATAAACAAGAAGGTCGGACCATAATAGTGCAGTTAGGAATGCCAGCCCATACTGTGCAGATCGTGTCGAAAGCAGTGCAGTGGTGTGGCTCACAGCGTCCGAGATTTGTGTGTGTTGCATTCAGGCGTCAAGTGCATGCTTGAAATGGCAGCAACTTCATTAAATCGAAATTGTGCCATGAAATTACTTCATTAAATCAAGGAAGAAATACACGGATTTCAATGGAACTAAGATTGGGAAATGCAAATAGTTTGTTAGATCGTGCATTTGTTAAATTGAGGTTCGTGACATCGACGTTTGACTGTATTTCCAAATTCATTGGTCATGTCTGACCTCCTAGGCTTTCTGTTGACAGTCTCTGAGCATGACATCTGGCCTTTGACATCATCCTGTATCAGTGACGGTAACTGGTATACCAGCGTTTTGCATCCAGTTGGTCATGATGGTGGTGATTATAATGCCTTCAAGTGGTGTCAGCCTTGCAGGATCGCTGCCAACATTTGATGTGCCCTTGTCACACCAACATACTATGCAAACTTCTTGCATTAGCAAATTATAGCACTGAGAATAGTTTCGCTAATGGCAGAATAGTCTGGAATTTTATCGAAAATCACTAGTCTTCTTTCAAAGCAAAATTTCTACTGCCAAACCTGCTGCCAGTTGCTTCTATGTTAAGCTGCATTGAAGCAGATTGCATTTTATCAAGAAAATAGACTATTCTAAGTTTGTTATGTCCCCCACAGCTTTACAAGCTATTGACTTCTACAAATGAAACAGCGCATAAAGACAAGACAGTAGAAACATGTATGCATAGGATCACCGCTGATCTATGAAATGCCTTCCAATCTAATGTAGTCATTGAGGCAAATATGCGGAGGTATTTTGTATGCGGTTAAGTAAAGCTGCTTTTTGCCGGGTCAGTCACTTGGCGATGCAAGGCCTGTGCGAAAATGTTGTGGCAATGGTATGCAATTGAAATCATCTGCAATTTCTTTGTTTTGCATTGTCTGTGTGTGTGTCCTGCTTTTTGCAGCAAACGGTAAAGGGATGAAATTGGCCAGAAGTAGTGCGAAGTTTCCTAGGGTCAACATTAGGGCCTGGTGCTTGCAAATAGCAAGCACTTCTGGCATTTGTTTCCGTCCTTGGCAAAGCAAACACTGCGACTAGCAGATACTTGTGGCGACTGCTTTTGGCCTTTGACGTAAGCGATATTTCTGCACGCTGAGCAGCTGTGCTTGCATATTTTCTGGTTGGAATGCATTCGCCCTGCGGTCACCATTTCCTTGTGGGAAGTGTTTGTAGGTGGCAGGAAGATACATTGTCAATCGCAGGAACTCATTGCCACTGGAAGAGGGCTTTCGATGTCTGACTGGCGAAAACAAATCTTGAAAATGTGGAGGGGGGGAGGGTGCAGTGTATAAAACAAAGCACAAAGAAAAGAGTGAATAAAACAGACAACTCGCAAAATATATATATATATATATATATATATATATATATATATATATATATATATATATAGGAAGAATTACCCTTATGTATTCTAGTGCACCATTTTGCAATATAAAATTGCACTTCGTAACAGAGGTGAAAAAAAAAAATTATTTGTTCAATCTAAGCTTTATCTCCTTTTATGCTGGCCTTCCAAAAATGGAAATTCATGCTGTTGCAGCAGGAACGATGGCTGGCTGTTAACCGTTTCAGACGCCAATGAATTCTATTGACTGAAAACTTACTTTCACCACATTTCTTGCATATTCAGAATCATGAAAAGCATGCAGCTGCAGAATAAATTTAAGAATTTTCAATTCTTTGGTGAGTTTTGTCAAGTTCACAGAATATAGACTCCATGCAAAAACTCACTACAGGAACGTTACATATGAGACCATCAACTATTTCATGTCTAGCAGGCTTGAAAAGCACCCATCCAGGCACTTTAAAATTATGCCTAATGCAACACACTGTGAAAAACAATGAAAGGAGCGAACCCACTACATACAACAACATTCTGACACCAAGCAAAAACACCCAACCGTCTACCTTCCCACTCGTTTTACTAAGACATTTTGAACCCGTTATTCATGTTTGCAACGCGATTCCAATTGGAACAGTTTCAAGGTGTATGCGACATGTTTTAAGTACAATTACTTTCATCAATGCTATTGCTGTGGATGCACTTTCTTGGCATACACATGTGTGTACACAGCGTTATAGAGGGTTAAACATGTCGTTGCGTCTAGTGATATGAAATGCACCATTGATTTCCTTTGTCAGCTGATCCCTGTAGTTTGAAAGTATTGTGGATCCCCGATATAATAGCAGGCAACCACACTTGGAACATTAGCCTCTTAGGTGCCAATGACTGTTACTTTGTATTATTGAGCCAAGGCACACATTGCAAAGAAAATATGATGTTGAACACTCTGCTGCACGCAGCAGCTCCGCAACATTGAAACTCGCTGATCACTTCCACTATTCCAACAATTCTTGCCAAAGGATTGTTCACAAAACAGGACCCCGTAAATGCCACTATAAAACAAATGTTCACCCTGGAAGTGGTCTTTGGGGTGGAGGTTCTGCAAGCTGACTGGGCTTGTTGCAGTGGGAGCGTTTGCATCAACACTCTCCCTCCCTTTTCTTCAACCATGTGGCCTCTGTTTCCCAATAAGCTTGTTCCAAACAAACCCTTATTATCTTTTTGCATTGATAAATTGAGTGAAGCTAATGCATATTAATCTGGCATGTGCAGTTGCTTTGACTGGAAGCAGTAATTACATAACATGCTGCTTATATGGTGGTCCTCAGTTTCTATAATGTTGTGCTGCTAGTTATGGGTTCAATTTCCATCTGTGGCAGCCGCATTCAGTGCAGGTGGTGTGCAAGCTTGTTTCATGTATGTTTTTCATGTTTTTCACTTCAGTGTGTTGTAAAGAACATTAGGCAGTCAAAATTAACTGATATCCCTTTAGCACGGTGCTTCTTGTAATGCAATTGCCGTTTTGAAATGTTAAACCCCATTTTAATTGTTAGAGTTGCTGCGTTTGGGGATGGAGACACACTAGTGTATTAAAGCTACACTTCGGCAATCAGGTTTGCCTGGCAAAAAATGTGCACTTAATATTGCCCCATATATTTCGTTCACCTTGATTTCAAATGAATCATACTTTTACTGTTTTGCTTTTGCTGTGTTATCAGGCATACACTTCTACTTCTTGAGATTTGCTCATTGCATTGTATTATTGTCGCATCAGTTGCAGCAGCTTTTAGAGCGGTTTCTTTGGCAAAGTGTGTGGCTATCGTGTCATTCACTGCCTTAGGTTCTGGGAGTGTCGCAATATCTGCCATGTTATCTGGGAGTGTGCGATGAAGGCCGTGTAAATAGAGGCCACTCTTGAGTCGTATCATTGGACTAGACGACTGCTGACCTAGCCAACTGCTATCACTGCCACCCAGTTGCCTTTTTTTTTTTTTTGGTTTGTATTGGGCATAAGTTTGTGGGAGTAAACATTTCATCTTTCAGCTCTGTTGTTCGTCATCTGTTTATGTGTCGTCACTATCACGTGACTATCTGTTATGCAGGGCTTGTATGAGAGGTGTTGTCATCTTTGCCCTTTAATGATGATAATAATAATAACACAATGGCCTTAGTCATTGGTACCAAGGGACAACACATGCAAGTGAGGGAGTCAACAAGACAGTTATTCTTGTACAAACTGCTCTAGAGCACTGTAAGACATTCACGTTGTCATGTAGAGATTTGAGTGAGTGTTAGAATGATGATTGGCATTTAACTCTGAAGCAATGTGAGATGGAATGGGGTTACATCGTGTGAGAGAAGTAGGTCAGCTTGCGTGAACCCTTGCTCACAGTTGCTGCTGATATACGGGTGCTAGCGCACTCAAGCTGTTGCTGCCATAGCTACAAACAACCAGCCGACTTATCATAGCCATGCAGAGAAGCACATATGCAAGAAAGCTCCAAGCATTTCCGTATATAATGCATATGATGCAAGGTGATGAACTGTAGTTGTACTGCAAAAATCTATCATTTATTCATTGCAGACTGTCATAGGCTGAAATTGCTGGTATGCTTATCAAGTGTAACATGAACTTTTTATTTGCCTTGCCATAACATTGCAGCTCCAAATAAAGAATATTTAATCGGCCTTGTTTCGAATTAAGAATTAGAAAAATTTTACCATGGCCATGTTTACCGTTCTTTTCCATGGCTGGGTCTGTACAGCGAAGGTCTGCTTGACTAGAACTCCACATTGGGCTAGTTAGTGCATGTTCAGTAGCTGGAAACTCTTTGTAGTGACATATAACACAGTGGCATGTAACAAAGCGAGTGTTAAGAAGGCGAATATACCATTGAGCGCTGCGTTCACCTCGCTCGCGTGTCTTGGTGTCTTGTTACGGCTATCATCTGTACAGTGGTTCATGCTACTGTGAAGTTTGCAACACAGAAATGGGGGAGAGAGAAAAAGGGCTGCGTAGCGTTGCTTCAGAGACCCTCATGGCCACTTTTTTCTGCTTATGAAATGTGGAGGAGATAGAGAGAGATGCTTGTGCTGACATGTTGTTTTGGTCACTCTATCGCAGGGTGGAATGGGTGGAGATAATCGAGCCTCGCACCAAGGAGCACATGTACGCCAACCTGACGACAGGCGAGTGCGTCTGGGACCCACCCATAGGCGTCAAGATGTGAGTGAGCCGTGCTTGCGCATTCGTAGAGGTGACAAAGGCGGCACCGAAAGCATGACCACTGCCTGCATTAAGGAACACTGCGCTGTGTGTAGGCACAGGAGCTTGGCATGGGGCTTGTTTGTCCAGCAGACGGAGACAACTCTTGAGCTGCCAGGCTTCGAACACGCATGCACTACGGCACACTTGGAGAGAGCTCACTCATTGTAGGGTTGGAAAACAGTGTTGCAAAAGCCCCCTCGGAACAGGTGAACCCTCACCTCATGACCCATTGTAGAAGTCTCACTCCACACGTTTCGAAATGCAGTTGTTTTTTTTTTATCTGCGATGCTTTCTATGAAATAAGTACTTCACATATTACAACTACAACTTGTGTTCGTAAGGTTACGTAAAATTACTCATTATTTGTGCACCTTTGTGCTTCCAGAAAGTGACATAGTGTGTTCAGGTCACGGGCGCAATGTGTGCGCTGTGGCTGTTGATCAGGCAAACATGTCTCTCCGCTCGCTTAAGGGTAAATAGATTCAGGAATGTGATATCTTAAAACTATTTCAGGTCCGCCATTAGTTTTCCTTGATCAGTCAAAATTCTTCAGGCCACGCGACAGGCAGGCAAAATGGGTGCGGCCCAAAAAATTTTGACCAATCACAGAGGGCTAATCGCAGATTTGGAATAAACTCGGAGTGGGGGGATAGTCTTACGTTATCGCGACCCAGATCTGTGTGTGTCCTTCCATGTAATAATTACGTCATATTTTGTGGCCTTAAAGTATGCGACTTAATGTTACATCGAATTACATGACACATACCCACACCTCATTCATATGTGTTGCACTATTTATTTCTTAATGAGAGCAGCATTCCGGCCAAGTTGGTAATCCATTACTAAAGTATTATTGCACAATAAAAAGGCATGGACTCTCCCGTCCATGTCTTTTTATTGTGCAGTAATACTTTAGTAATTTTTTATTGCGATTGCCAGCAATGTGAGAAGTCTATCTAGCCCTTGTAGCATTGTCTGCTATGTGGGAAATGGAATTACTGCAGCGTGGTTGCTGTGTCCAGCAGTTGTTTCTTGTTCTTGGTTTTTCCATTGTCATCTGTTACGTTGCCACTCACATGTGTATAACGTCAGAGCTTGAAATAAAAAGAGGTGCTGCAAAGAATGTGCAGACACTATTGGAGAAGTTGTTTTACTGAGTTGACGCACCCAAGTTGGCTCGCCGCGCAGTGCCCATATCTGATAGACGATATAACAGTTATGTGTGCCAAGAAGAGCAGGTCGTGCTCCCGGAAAAAGAAAACAACCAGCACTGTAATCCTTCTGTACCAAATTCCAGCCAGCAAAGGGCAACTAGGTTTTTGGGAGCTTATACCAGAAAACCGAAAGCACATGGTTCCCCGACGAGAAGTTCAAGCATGTTTTTGTTCTTGCCAGTGCCGTGCTCTGGGTCCTAATGGGATACTGTTGTGGTTTAAAATCAAGCTCTAGCTCAAGGCCAACTCTGATTTTCCTATTTGAATACATGTGAGATGCAGAAATGCTTTTATGAAACAGCCACTTGACCGATTTGAATGAAATTTACTGCATCTGAAAGAGAAAGATAAATTTATCAACTCTCGGAAGCAGATTTTTGATTAAAGACCTCGTTTTCCTTTTTATGAAAATTGTCAAAAGCCGGTAAGCTAAAAAAAAATTAAGCACAAAGCTTACAGATTTTTGGCTGCACTAAAGACAGATATTTCAATGCTGTAAAGATCATCTGTTGGAGCATCTGAAGTGGACCAAATGTGATGCGTAATTTTACAGCTTGCGTAAAATTATTATAATGCTTACAAACAAACCAAGTCAATGTATTCACATACATTCACATAGACTTAAAGAGTTAAACATTTTGTTTTTGCTGAAGCCTACACGAAACATTGTTTGAGGGTGGTAGTGTGTAGCAGTGTGGCAATTTACTTATTGATAACATTTTACAGGCTTCCATTCAAAGCATTGAGTAAGGGAGTTACAGAGAATACAGAAATAAATATGACCAACTAAGGAGAAAAAAAACGAAGGCACTGCCTACAAACACCTCAGTTATACGAAGGTAAATTACAAAGTGTATAAACGCCTACACATCATGTCACAATTTGTGATGGACACAGTGTTTCAGGAAGATCACGTCAAAGTAAAATGGCAGAGGGCAATGTGTAAGTTAAGACTAAAAGTGTGCATTATTTACTTCGTTTTATTATTTACTTTTATTTGCTGCGTTACATTTATTACTTTGTACGTGCAGCAAGCTGACCGATGACAACCAGTGGTGGGAGCTGTTTGACCAGAACACGTCGCGCTTCTACTACTACAATGCC
This sequence comes from Dermacentor silvarum, assembly GCF_013339745.2. NCBI lineage: Eukaryota > Metazoa > Arthropoda > Arachnida > Ixodida > Ixodidae > Dermacentor > Dermacentor silvarum. The sequence continues at coordinate 20,182,026 of NC_051164.1, read as the reverse complement.
AGCAGCCAGCTGACGGTCTGGCACCGGCCCAAGAACTGTGACATCATCCCGCTCGCCAAGCTTCAGGTCAGTGCCCTTGCCTGGCCTCATTCATCCACTTTGAAGCAGCTGGCCAATTTGCAGTTGGAGAAGGCAACAATTCAGTGGCAATCTACATGGAACTGTCCTTTTTCCTTTCTCCTCTTTGCTATGCTATTAAAATGGTCAGTTAGTCATGCAACGGCAAAAAAAAAAAAAAATTGCCCATACCTCGGTCAAGGCAAACTCGCCGCTCAGTTAAACAAACCGACGATTCTTTCAAATGGATACCATATGAAGTCATACGTGGCTCATACATTAAGCTGTCGAAAGCCTTTCTCAACCCCACAAAGACCAATCACGTACCATTCCACAAGTATGAAAAATTATAACCTTTATTTATTTATTTATGATCGCCTTTATTTCTGGCCATGGAGAGCACAATCATAAAAAGAAAGCTGTGAAATGGTATTTGAAGTTTAACTTCACTAGTGTAGCAATTAACTAATGAATTATACCCGTGTCACACGGGCGTTTGGAAGGCCTTCCAACCGATAGTCAGTTGACTCAAAGGTCAAGTTAGAGCTGCTACACGGGCGGTTTCGAAGGCGGCCGAGTCAATAGTCTATCGAGCCAACGGAGCACCCTAAAACTCTATCGAAATCTCAATGGCCTTTGAGCAACGGAAGCGGAAAGAGCGTGAACATGCCCTTTCATTCACAGTGTGCTCGTACTCACGGTTAGAAAGAACAAATCAAACCAAAATGCTCTAAAAATACTATATATGAGTGCTACTAATTATTCAATAAAGTATTTTTGCCACTTGATATGTGCGAACTGCACATACTCTCGACAACAGCGACGTGCTTGTGTTCGTACACTCTCCCTCTACTCCATGTGCTGCCGGCTGCCGTCATATCGCCGCCATTTCGCCATATAAACAAATATAAAAGAAATTATAGTGTTTTTAAGTGGTTTTAATGTTGTTAAACTTTTGGTGACACGAAAACGAAAATAAAGATCCGCAGCGCTACACAATTTTGCGAGAAACGCCTGAACCACTCAACGGCCTTTCCAAAGTGCCGTGTAGCAGCGCGATAACTCCTTCGAGTCGATAGAGTTGTGGCATTTCGAAGGCCGTCGACTGGAAGGCCTTCCAAATGTGCCCGTGTGACACAGGTATTAGTAACTTATTTGCAGCGCTATCCACAGCTGGCAATTTGCTCCAGCGTGTTAGAAAAGCTGCTATGGGCATTGTGTTAAGTTTCCCAGGCTTATAAATCAGCATCATGAGGAATCGAATTTAGACCAATCACCAATTCAGTGTAGCAAAGATGATACATTCAGCTTTGTGGGATTTTTAAATTTTTTTTTTTTTGTAGCAAGGAAATGGCTCATTAGCAGAATAAATTAAGTCCTGCTTTAATGTTGTACCACAAGGCGCTCATTTTGTACCTAAAAACTGGCATCAATGATATATGAGTTCGATGTCACAAATTTCACTGCATTCTCGTGAATTCAGACCCTTCTTTTTTACAGGAAACGTTTGTGAAATTTTCCAGCTGGAGTTTTCACTCGTGCTCTGACGCAGTGTGGCAGTCGCTTTTTATTCTAGCAGTAGTTGCCAACCTCAGGCAGATGCGTTTGCAGCCTTTAACATTGCAGGAAGCTTATCTGCAAACTTTGAGCTTGTGTTGCCAGATGCATTACATTTTCTGGTGTACCCCTCCTTCGCTCTCAGCACAGCTAATCTATTTGGTGTTTCAAGAGTGTACTCTGCGTCTCTGACTTGGCTTATTACTTTTCTTTTGTATTGCTTTAGGCTTGGAACATCTGCCCAGTTGATTTTAAAAGTCGTGAGTGCACCTTAGCCTTCAGGCATTGCTTTCTGGTGGTAAAACACTCTCACATGATTCACTGTCTAATACAAGTGCCTTGCTGGGGTGAAAAGTGTCTACGGATATTGCAGAGTTCTTGGCTGCCGATCCTTTCAAAGTATGGTGGGGGTAATATGAAGCGGTAACATCAAATTTGCATCTGAGGCCATCAGTTGTCCTTGCTTTTGCATTGAAAAGGCAAACGTACGTCGTGGCAGGCTCCTCGACAGAAGGGCTGCTTATGCTGAGCATGTATTAGCAATGAGGATTAAGACCACGCTTCTGCAAAAATCTCTGTACTTAGAAATGGAAAACTCAAATGTTGACACACAATTTTTCATTGTTGTACCTGGTTTTTGTGGGTTTATGCTGTTGCAAGACAATGTGGACATCTCCGAAAGTGATCAATTGAAAAGTTGCTTAGTGGCTATGGTGTTGGGCTGCTAGACACGAGGTCGCGGGATCGAATCCCGGCCACGGCGGCTGCATTTCGATGTGGGCGAAATGCAAAAACACCCATGTACTTAGATTTAGGTGCACGTTAAAGAACCCCAGGTGGTCCAAATTATTTCGGAGTCCCCCACTATGGCGTGCCTCATAGTCAGATCGTGGTTTTGGCACGTAAAACCCCATAATTTAATTTAATTTAATCGATTGAATACACGGTGGCTGTTCTTTCTCTTTTTGCTTTGGTTATGGAAGACAAGGTTGCACTGTATTTCAGCTGGCCCAGGACACAGGAATCATTTAGAACTGTAGTGTCTTTACATTGTTATTACATTTAAGAATTGCTAATCCCCTTACTTGTCTTCAAGGCAGCTTTCCTTTTTTTCCAGCTAAGCTGCTTGTATGGATGATGGAAATTTCACTGTTGTTAGCAGCAGTAGAAACACTTTGAAGGGATACTAAAGAGAAAAATAATTTGAGTTGCGTTAGTAGGCCACTCTTTTGCAATACCGAAAAAGCCACTGTTACCATGATAAGGCTCCAGGAAGGACGCAAAAATGAAAGACACCTTGAAGTTCCCACAACAGCTCGCAGGCTTGACGTCGTAGATTTTGATAGCGTCTGCTTGGTTCTAGTTGATTCTTTATCGGTAAAGATAAACTACGTTATAGTATTCCGAAGGAGCCAAAGAGCGAGCTTAGCAAGTTTGGGGTGGGAACATTTACTCAACCACAGTGGCCCAAATATGGAAAGTTACTATGAAATCTGTGACTTCACACCGATGTACCAACGGCAGTGTTTCCACGCAAAATTAAGAAATAGAAGTTTGATGTTCATTTTCTGTTCTAGTAATCAACCTATTACCATGAAGTTAGCAGAAATGGGATGGGCATATTGGTGTTTAATTTTTTTTAAAGTTATATTACATAAAGTTATATTACTAATTGTATTACAGACGTATTGCACAGACCCCACCTGTAGTGTCCTATGTAGTTTGTAGCTTACTTACGACAAGATTGCCATTGTAGATGTATGGTATTTAGATTAAATTTGTCTTAGCGATATTTTTGTTTTGAATGTCCTCAGTTTATAGAAGTTTCGGATTGAAATTGCATATGTTCAGATCAAGCTTGAGTTTATAGTAGTTTCGGATTAAAATTGCATATGTTCAGATCAAGCTTGAAGTCACATCGTGCACATCCCAAATGCATGTGCATATGTAGCAGTTTTCTCTCTTCTTTTTTATACTTTAGCATAGAAGAATAGAAAAATGAATTGAGTTTAGGTTTTTGTCATATTAGTAGATGTTGGGGCTTCAGGGAGCTTCATTATATTGTAGTTCAAGTTTCAGTATGAAAATAATATATCTGCGTGACGAGGAAATTCACATAGAACATAGCATGTGCCCACTCGATCTTCAGGCCTCGCAGATATGGGAGCTTGTGCCTGTTTCAGTTGTGGAACAGTATTGTAACTTCACTGTTAACTTCACTGTTTGATGATCATTCTGGTTTAGCAGCCCTGCTTTACGTGCATGTCTGCCTCAAAGGGGACCATAATTTTTCTCTGTACTGTGTCCGCATATAAGTATTGTACAGGCTCGAGATTCAAAGACCATATTGTGTTCCCGGGCTGCGTAGATATTCAGCTTTTTCTCAGATCTTGCTGTCCATAAGCTTGTGATGCTGAAAAAATGTTGTTGAAAAAAAAAACTTTTTTTCTTGCTGAGTTTTGGTATTGAGTGCAGAGTTTCTGGCGAAATGACTTCGGTCAACACTAGCTTCTTAGGATAAACTTGAGAAGGTGTTTGAACCATGCAATATGACTGCAATTCTGTCCATAACAATGACTCGACGGTTTTCATTTTTTTTAAGGGGTTGGGGGTTTGCATTTAAGTGACAAACTAGAATCGATGAATTCTAGGAGTGGTGGCCATGTAAAGCACCCTCTGGTGGGGTCATATTGATATAAAGACCAAAAATAGAAGTCATTGCATCACAGCATGTGTGAAACATAAAAGAGCCTACACATTTTGTTGCCTTGTGTATATCACCTGCCTTATACTAGTTTTGCTAACTGTATGTGTAGCATAGCTTGTGCAATAAAAAAAAAACGTATAAAGTAGGGGGCTGCACAGCTACTTCAGTATCACCTAATGTATGAAGAGTACACAAAAATTAGAAACTAGGAGAGAAGTGTGTCATGCACAAGTTTGCTCTACTGCATAAAATTTAGTGTCACACACATGGTTGGTTGAGCGTCGACTACACATTACCTGTTGGCATGAGCTTACCAGAGCAGTGATGTGCAACAATGGGCGCCAGAAATGATAGGTGATGAAACGTCTGGCATGTTTCAGAAAACAATTACTGCGGAGCCAGTTCTCATAGTGAGTTGCGCACGCTTCAAATTTACACACCTTTGGTAATTTTGTCATGCAGTAGTCATCGACAGTCTTATGGGCATTTTTCTTTGCACATCCGGCATTCTTCTATCAGCAGCACTGCAAGACACCTAGACTCGCGTGGCATTCTTGGTCGGAGAGTGCTGGCCATGCAATGTTAAAAAATAAAAGGCGCACAAGGTTGATGACTATTATTACGTTGAAAAATGTGTTCCCGAAATGGTGTATGTAACAAGAGCATAAGAAACACGGTGATATAGACCGACGTGGTTTGGTTTGCAAATAGCGCAGATCATGAGGAATATCATTCTCTGGTCGCTTGGTCGGGCTGCAGGCAGCACTCCCTGCTGTAGCGCCTACACACCCTCTCCAATGATGGGACGGCAGCGTCATGCCGTGTCATGATGGCCTCCGGTTGGCAACATTGTGCCCGCCATTTCTTTTCTGCCTGGTTCTTTTTTGCCATTCTTGTGTTCCTGTATTTTTTCGACCCTTTGTGTGCATTTGCGTTACACTTATGTGTGTTCTGCATGCTCTTTGGCACCTGTGCAAATGTGCTGTGCACAGACCCTTGTGGGGGGTCTCGCACCCTTTTTCATTTTGACGAGTGACTACTTGTGGTTACCAAAGAGGCCAGTGTGTCAGCCAACTACAGATTCGTGTGGATCCATAGCTTAACCATTTCAAGCTGGTACAGGCATCCACCAAGTTAACTTCTATCTAAGTACAGGCACAGCTAAGTTAACTTCTATCTAGCCCCATTGGGGGCCTGCATGGATTCTTACTCAAAGTGAGGTGCCAGAACAAACGTAGAGCAGTATTCTCGGCCAATCACTTTTGGGCATACAGTCAACTTCATGAGATTTCATGCAGGCTCAGCACCGGATGCATCAGCATCTATGAGCAACAGCATTCTTGGTGTTGTGCCAGAAATGTTGTCCATAGATGGCAACGCGTCTGCTGCTAGTCATGCAAAATCTTGCAAAAGTGATTGAGTGGTCGCTGAGACTACTGCACCTGGCTCAGCCCTGCTGGGGTCTGTTTTTTACCACTGTATTATACTAGCAGGCATTGTTTTGCCAGCAGTATCTACACATTGTTACTCTCTGGTCACCACAGGTAAACTCCGCTGCCTGAAGACGTTGACCTTGTTTCTGCATGGCACTGTAATAGTAGGACAACAGGGTGGGGTCCTGGGCCGCCACAGCTCGCTTCTTCCCGTTTTTTTCAACGCTGTGCATTGGGGCGTGGTGGGTGTTGCAGACTTTGAAAGAGAGCACAGAGCTTGAAGAGCAGGTCTTGAGGTCGCCGGTTAGGAAAGAGTCCGTGGGAACGCAGACAAGAGTAAGTGCCCCTTTTGTTATCTTGTTTTTTTCCTCCACAGCATGCCCTTTTTAAATTGCTATTTTGTGCCAGCTGCCTGGGTGCCTCAATGGAAGCCATATTGTGGCTGATGTTCTGCCCCGAATTCTTTCTTTTGCAAGAAGTGATCTGTTGGTCATATTTTGTGTGAGAGGTAAACGCGGCCAACCAGTGGTAGTTTAAGAACACTTATTTTCATAATTTAATGTGAACAATATGGATCCCAAAACGTAACTTTATTTTTATTTTGACCTTGGTTAGCGACCTGCTTCATTTTTAACAATTTTCATGTAATTGGAATTTGTTCGGAGGCTGAACAAGTGTAACCATAGGGCCTGATTCTTGTTACTTACAACCATATGGAACCAACAGGCAATAAAGCCGAAGAAAGCATAGGGGAAGGTATTTGGGGTTTTTGATTGAAATGTAGAAAAGGGAGGTGAAAGTGGACGAAAAGATAACTTGTCGCTGGCGAGAGCTGGACTGACATCTTCCGGATTATGCATGCGATGTTCTACCAATTGAGCTACGGCGGTTGGCTGTTCCCACATCCACCGTTTTGGGTATATATGTGTATGTATACTAGACCTGCATAGCAACGGTTTCGACTCTGGAAACTTTGATGCCTTCAGGTAGCATACAAGGGTTTATTGGCCAGCTGCGTGCTCCTAAAAGTCGTATACTGTGTGACGCATGCGGTCAAAGGGATGTGCCACATCCGACACCAAGGCCACGAGTGGTGCTGGCTTTCACTCTCAGGGTCAGAACTTGTACGCATACACAAATAACCAAGGAAGTGGGCAAGACACTGTAGCTCAATGGCTAGAGCATTGCCCACGTCATATGGAAGATGTTAGTTCGGCTCCCGCCGGTAGCATGTTATCTTTTTACCTGCTTTCATTTGCATTTTTCTTACCTAGTATTTCTACATTTCAATTAAGGACTACAAATAATTTACCCTATGCTTTCCTTGGCTTCATTGTTTGTTGACTTCATGTGGTTGTTCAGAGGCTAGAGTACTTTAGCCTGCTCATACACATTATTACCATTTAGACCACTTATGCCTTCTACAATAATGATATGGCTATTGCAGACTGCAGTTATCACATTTTGTTTGTGGCGACAGTACCAGTAATGTGGACTTCATCAACCTTAGTGAGCGTTAAAAAGCCTCAATGGTTGAATTGAATGCAGAGTCTTTCTTGGATAATGTTGGTCCGGGATACGAGAATCATTATGACCTAAGCCATGAAGTTGGCATCCATTGGGGCACAACCCAGACTGCATGTGGGTAAATGCCTGCTTTGTACAGGCTGACGGTTTCCTCACTGTTTTGTTTCCATTTGTTTATTTTATTAGTTTTGCATGCAATGTCATGGTTTCAGTCATTTTATGAATTTTTATTTCTGCCTGCTGTGCTTCAAGTCTGCATGTCACAAGGTCTAGCGGCACGTTTGCTTTTGGTGTGGTTCATGTGTCAAACATTTCAGATGTCACGAAGACCAGATGTGGCCGAGACTGATGATTGGATGATTCACCGCAGGTCAAGGATGCCAGTAGAAGCTTGTTTAATAAGACTGGTTCAGTGGGCCTTCTGAGTCACTTGGTTCGTTGTGTGATCAGTAGCACTGAAATTAGAGCAAGTTGCTATTAACTTATTGTAGGAGTGACACTGCAGCAGGACAAACATCCCTGGAAGAAAATCTCAGGCACAGTCGATTGTCATTCTTTCTGTGGTGGTGTTTGTCATTTTGGCCACTCCTGTCTTGTCACAATCATTGTGCTTTATTGGGCTGGCTTTGTTTAATTATTAATTCTGGCTGGTTGTACTCTCAGCTTGAGACATTGGAAGAAGAAAGAGTAAATACATATTTATGTGGATGAGTGCTATTTCCAGCTGAGCTTAATTGAAATGCAGCACAAATACTTAGAAAGCAGGCTCATGTGGTTGGAATTTAACATACTACACTGTTCACTTTAGAGGAAATTACCTCGTTATCATTCAACCCAATATAACTTTCCTGCATATTTATCTGAACAACCGTGAAAGATTTTGGTATTGTAGCAGCAGTGCACCTTTAGATACGTGTACGAAAACTGAAAGAGACAAACACACGTCTCTTATCTGCAGCATTTGTATGTCTGTCTGAAGCTGCACTGCTGCTACAACGACTATGGCCGACCAACTAGCCCACTGATATCTCCTCAACATAAAAAATCTTATCTCATTTACTGTTGCTTTGTTAGCACTTGAACATTGCACCTTGACAAAAAATTTTTTAATCCATGTCATAAGGTCATTTAGCACCAATCTCTGCCCGGTTAATCTGGCGGAAATGACCAACTTCTCGTCTCTATTCCCAACCATTAGCAAAGTGAGCTCCTATGGATAAGTAGCGTACTGGTGTTGTCAGCAGTGACCTTGGTCAGCTGATATTCTCATTACTTTTTTTTTTTTAAATCCAGTTTCAGATAGTGAGAACAGTCCATGTCTTGCATAGCTCATAAAACCAATCGCTTGGTGTGTATGTGACCACTGTCACTTATTATTGCACTAAAAGAAGCAAAATATATATAGGTATCAATGGCTTTGAGCATAAGTCACATTCCATAAAGAGACCGAAGATCATTACGGGCATAGCTCATAGATGCCCAGCTCCAACTCCACGCCATACCATCCCCAAGTAACTATTGTAAGGATCCACGTGATGCAAGCTGATTGACAGTTCCGAGGTTGACATCAGCTACATTTTTTTTGGCCGGCTCAGTGTGACGCTGGACTGCCGTTACAGGTACGGGAGGAGCCAACAACATGCACAGTCTCCACGCAGACGAGCCCAGCCCCGTCTCCGAGGCAACACCGCAAGGTCAGCCCCCTTCTCGTTCGTGGAAACTCACCTGACCCTTGAGCTCATGCACTGGAGCCATTTAAAAACGCATGCAAGATGTGATAAGACAGCATAAAAGCCTCATCAAAGCAGTTTGGATTGCCTGGCTGACACATACTTGTTTTTCAACTGTGTTGGTTCATTGTGCCTCACGATGTTACCAGTCCATCGTAGTTTGCATTGTGTGCTAAGGATCTCGTATAAAAGAACAGCAACATGGGGCAGGTTGGTATAGGTTCATTATTATGGACTGTGCGAAATCAACATGTGCTGGGAAGAATTCAAAGTGTATAAGCACTGGGATCCTAAGATTCAGCACTTGCCTAGTCTGAATTCTCAGTCTGTGTTGTTTTGTGCTGACCATAATCATGGGGGTGTTGGAACATTGGCCATTGAGGTGTGCATCTAGTGGAGTGGCGCTTGAGTGGGCAGTGCAGTGTGAACTCTATGTAAGTTAATTATTAGGGCATATTAGGATCTGCGCGCCGGAAGTTTGGGGACGTAAACTGGCTTACCAAAAAATGAAAAATAGCTGTACAAAACGCAAGCAGGGCATGCGATTTAGACTACGCAAGGACACTTAAGTGTGTCATTCCTATGACTTCCTAGTAAGGAGGGCATTTAGAAGGACGTACGACATTAAGCTCAAGCAGAAGGTAGGAATGCATGATGCAGGATAGCATGGATGTAGATGCAATACAAAAGTTTAGCGTTATGACATAGGTCACATGGCTCCACCTGTAGCTACTGCGGAGAACAAATAGGAGATTGTAAGTGTCCCCGAGACAATTCTCAATAAACCCAGATGTTGTGTAAGTGAGGCATATATCATATTGGTGAATTGCAAAAATGTGAGGCTTTACAGGGAGGCCTTTCGGTATTGACTCTCTTCATGACGATCCCATGGGCGCTGCCATGTTTGATCACGTGGTGACGCGTCCATTGCTTGCGTCAGCTGCCTCCGTTGACTCCGTCTTTGCAATGGATGTACATGACGCCTGGTACGGCTCAGGAAACCACTGTTTTGGGATATATCGTAGAACCTGATTGGGTGGACAACACGAAGCTTTGGCCACAGCTTCAGTGAACATGCAAAAGCGCCTTCGGAGCTCATTAAGCTTTGTCCAAATAGCGCGAGCAACGTATACGGTGCTTGGTCTAAAAGCAAGGCTAAATGTGTACTCCAAGCTATCCAATATTTCTGCTTATGAATTAAATCAGGATCAGTGTGTTTTTCTCTTCGTTCTTTATTTGGCAAATACTTTGAAACAGCAGCTTGTCACGTTTCTGATTCAGTTAAGTTGGCTGGTGCAGACACTGTCTGATTATTTTCTGCCCAATCGGTCACGGGTTTGCTCAATTGCAATAGATTTGTTCTTGCTGCGCACAAGGCTTGGAACGTAGCTGTTCTGTACTTTGTAATAGCTTGTAGCAAAGATTTATTATTGCTAGTAACTCGCTTACTCCTGTGGACCGTCACGAAACATTCAACTTCAACCATTCATGTGCTGCGGGGGAATCGTTGTCACCAATGCTTTGGCGCATTGATTCAAGTGCGCGCCCATTCACATATTCCTAATACATTGGCGATAGAGTGTGTGTAAGTTTGCGTGCAAGTTAGGGTTGATGTGTGTAGATAACGTGCGCGAAACTTACTATGCCAGGAAGCGGTAGTCAGTCTTGCTGGCATTCCGAAGTCGAAGTCTTTTCTTTGGAGGTTAGCAATGCAACGCTGGCAGATGAGTGAAATTATTTTATCCACGAGAAAAGTTGTGCATCGAGAAGGGCTGTCAACACAGGCTGTCCGAAATTATTTTATCCACGAGAAAAGTCGTGCATCGAGAAGGGCTGTCAACACAGGCTGTGTGTATGTAGCAATGCTCCATGAACTTGACGACACAGATTCATTCCGTTCCTTAATATGCCAGTCACTATTTTTGCAGCCAACTGCTGGACACGTCTTATGCTGCACATATTGCAGCATAAATGGAGCACAGTGCGTGAGCGAAAACGTAGTTGCATTTCCGACAGCTGATCGCACAGAAGCAGGGCAGAAGCGGTAATGGTTTCATATTGGTGCACTTTTGCTGAGCCAGCGTACGGCGCACCACCAAAAGCGCCATCTCATTTCTCAAGAACAAGCAAAAAGGGTCAATAGGATTGTAAGCAGCGCACTGTGGCATCTCGTCAGGATATTGCGGTCTGTATGGAGACGCCAAGCACGTTTGTACAAGATCTTCCGAGTGTGCAAGTCTGCAGTAGGGTGCACATTACCTCGCACCATTGTGAGCTGCGGGCCTTCCATGTTCTTGCCGACCAAACATTGGAGTTCCTCTGGTAACAGGTGCTGGGAAGACTGAGGTTCCGGTCTACTCTGGGCACGCAAGGGTCACAATGCAATGCGCACATTGTAGGTTCAGCGATCGTGCTTGTCTCGTCTCCAGTCCATGTCTTTTTTTGTGCTGCCGTCTTTTCAGATGTGAACAGCAGCTTTAAACAGATTGCAAGATTGGCGCTCTTTGGCCATCCCTGGCCCTTGTGCCAAAAAAACAAAAACATTTATCCTCATCAGATTGCTAGACAGCTAGCTTTTGGCCATATGTGGCATTCACTTTGTTGTGAACTGATTTGAGTGAGAAAGGAGTTAACAACACACTGTTCATAAGCAATGATTTGCTCATAAAGAGTTCTCAGTGCCATGATGTCACCAGTGACACTTAATGATGCGACACATTTCCTGCACCACCACTTCTATCCCTAAGCATAATCATGTGAAGCTAACAGGCAGCGACACTAAGAAAAGCGTAGGGTAAATTAATTGTGGTATGACAAGGAAGTCTAGCACGGCTGTGGACGACACGAAGGATGCCGACAGGAAGACACAGCAGCGTAGGTTTTGCCAGGCGCACCAGGAACAGCGTCGAGCCCGAGCCCCATTTCAGTAGCGCTGGCGATCCGGCTGCGGAGCTCTACACGACGCACTTCTTCTTCCTTACAGTGGCTTTAATTGAAATGTAGAAATGATTGAAAAGAAGGGAAATGAAAGTAAAGGAAGAGACAACTTTCCTTCTTTCCTCTGGTGGGAGCTGAACCCACATCTTTCGCATTACATGTGCTATGCTCTGCCAACTGTGCTACGGCAGTCCCTAAACATAGCTTTCTATGTTTGTGTAATGCCTGCCTGGACATGCCAAGATGCATTGCATGCCGGCAGCACTGTCACATTTCCAGATATACTATGCCTGCTCTTGGCAGAGTATGGACAGCTTTCATTGCATAGTGCTCCCTACTCCCCGCTTTCGCATGGAACTCTGCAACCAGCAGTGATGAGCTTCGTGTTCTGGGTAGCTGGGCTCCCTAACTGTGACCACTCTACACTTGTGAGAAAGGGGCGTTATAAAATGCAGGATATTGTGCCGTTAAAGGGTCAGGACACTAAATTTCTTGAGCTTGAATTGTGCATTGCATGTTAAATGGTACGCATCCCACAGCAAGCTGGCAAAATTTAAAAGGTGCAGTAGAAAATCTGTATTTGAATATTTTTTTTAATGCAGTTGAACCATAGAGCAGTCTGTTAATACCGAATACTGATGGGTGGCAAAATGGAGGGCGTTCTGCGTGGTCGATGCGCACCTCCTTAGCTTGCGCACCTCCCCCATGGTTTTGGAATGTTTTGGAGAAGACAACAGAGCAGTGACCCAGCACGTAATGATTTCACACAATCCATGCCAAAGTGGCAGTTGCTGATGGCAGGAGGGGTCTAGAGGTGGCGATTTCAAATTACAATTTCGGGTTACAATGTGCACCGAGAGCCCAATTTGTGTGTGTGGGTGCGTGCATGTGCACGTGTTTGTGATTCGTTCTTATTAGTGGTGGAGGGAATCGGTGTGTGTGTGTGTGTAGCCACACTTGCCCCTCTATTCTCGGTAACAATGATAAACTGTGAATATTTCGAAGAGCATGGTCATGGTCCCTTAACATGATGGTCTGTACATATGCACGTGAATACGCAGCGGGAAGCACTGCGGTGTGGGGCACAGCTGCCGCTCCACCACTACATCCTGGAGCAGGCCAAGCTGCTGGGCTACCGGCTGGACCTGTTCGAGGATGGTTCCTCGTCCTCGGCCTCCTCGGCGGCCGGCGACTGGGGCCACGACAACGACGACGAGGAGGACTTTGCCGACGACGAGGCCATGAGCGCCCCATCCTCGCCATCGTCGTCCCAGGACGAGGGAGATGGCCACGACGCAGCTGCCGGTCGTTTCTCTGGTAAGACCCAAAGAGACACACATTGGCTGCACTAGCTTTGCTGAAAACATTTCAGGCCACTGCAGATTGAGTGGGAGGTGCTGCGCATTGTTCTTTAATAGTTTGAGTGGTTGTTATACTTTAATAAAGTTATTACAGTGTAGACCACTTATAACGTAACCGCTTATAGTGCAGGACCGGATACAGTACGGTCTTTTCAGACTCCCATTAATTTTCCCATAGCACTCCATGTATACGCATACCGCTTACAGTGTGGCCGCGTGAGACGAAATACCGGTTATAATGCGGCTTGCGCGGGAAAATCTCGCCGACAAGGGTGGCAGCGAGCACGCTTCTCAACAAGGTGCGTGCTGCCAGCCGGCGTATGCATTATTCAATGCAATCAAACTCTCGTTAATTCGGACTTATTTGGCCGCACATCGGGTAATTCGGACTACTTTCGGAGCTCGGTGAGCGAGGAGCTCCGAAAATGCGCGACGCAAAAGAGCAAGAACGGCGCTAGCGTCCAACCGAAACGAAGCGGCGGAGTCCGCATCGCCACAGCCATCAGTTGAAATCGTACGTGAATGACAGCAACACCGGAACACTTCGAGCCTATTTGTGTCTTTAAAGCCTGTATTCTTGCGTTTACCGCCGCGTTGGCCGCGGGCTTTCGTAACTGCGTAGTCGTCATCCATGATCGCGTCGATCGCGGCCGCGGTTTTCTCCGCAGCGGTTGCGGCTAACAGTATAGTTTCGTTTTTACTCGGTACGCGCGTGGCCGCGTGCCTAAAACCTGCGGAGTCGCCCTCAATGATCGCATAGATAGCGACCGCAGTTTCGACGGCCAGTTGCAGCGACTGGACGACTCGGTGCGTGCGTCGGGCACGTGCTTTCATCACCGCAACGTTGCCGTTCATAATCGCGAACAGTATAGTTTCGTTTTTACTCGGTACGCGCGTGGCCGCGTGCCTAAAACACTGCGGAGTCGCCCTCGATGATCGCATAGATAGCGACCGCAGGTTTCGACGGCCAGTTGCAGCGACTGGACGACTCGGTGCGTGCGTCGGGCACGTGCCTTCATCACCGCAACGTTGCCGTTCATAATCGCGTCGATAGTGGTGACGGTTTTTTTCCGCAGCGGTTGCGGCAAACAGTTGTTTCGTTTTGACTCGGTGCAAAGCTGTCGAGCTTGAAGAGCACCGGCTACATCGCGATTATGTTTTCGCCAGCTCACTGGAGAAAACGTAATCGCGATGTGCGCGCGATAGTACAAAGCGTGTCTACATACTTGGTACACATGTTTTGCATACGTACAGGGCTTGAAAATCGTTATTTTGGTTATAGTGCGGTACCGCTTATAGTGCAGACATTCACGACTCCGGCGACTTACGTTATAAGCGGTCTACACTGTATTATTATTGTTCTCTTTTTATTGTTTGCAAAAGATGTTATCACCATGTATCAGTTATCACTTTTTGTTGTTGGGGTCCTTACTGCAAATGCACTGCAGCCTTTGGACATTGTTGCCGTTATTGTATAAGCATGAGTGCAACCAGAGACCAAGGCTTATCTGTCACACTTTGGTGTGCAGCTGAGAGTGACAATGGCAGCTGGACTTCAGGCTCCCCTGTGGGTCATCCCTCGGCCACGCAGCATGCTTCCCTGCGGCGGGTCGGTCACTCCAGGCCAGATGGTGGAAGCCTGCTGGAGAAGTCACAGGTATGCAGTGTTTATCTACGTGGCAAAAAAAAAATTGTCTTTGAAACAGGTACAGTGTTACCTTAATCATAGTTCTTGGATATTAGATTGAAGTGAAGAAGTGACTGAAGTGACAGAAGTGAAGCACCCTATAATTTACATGGTTGGGTCACGAGGCAAGATGGGGCCATCACAGAGTCAGCACATACACAATAGTTCGTCACCATGGTACTGTTTGATCTCACAAATGTGCACTACAATGTACCGCTAAGGCTAACGCCCATTTAGTATTTGCCAACCAGAGACAGAGTAACCATGTCATGATGACATGCAGATTACTTTTTTAATGTGTAGGTGTCTGCATAGTGCATCCTACCAGCCATTTGTTTTCTCTTGATAAAGTAGAAGTGCAGTACTGAAACTGTACTCTACATCTTGCTGATCGACAATGGAATTGAGTTAACTCCTGCAGAATAAGTGACAAAGGAATTCTAATGTTTCGTTGGGCAGCTTCACCTGCCTGCCTGTGCATGTAGGAATACCGAATAGAACAATTTCGTTATGAGTTTCAACATGCCAATGTTGTCGCAAAGCGTACCTGTATAGTCTTCAGCAAGCGGAAAGTTTGAACCTCAATATTCTGATATAACGAGATAAATCTAACGTTTCTCACCAATATTAGCATGTAATATACTTGTAATGTATATTGAATATAATGAAGATGTTTTCATGTCCGATGTGGCTTCATGGTAATGAGGTTCGACTGTATGGTAAGAAGCATATGTAATGTTTGTGCTATGGCAAACCCACCTCTTGGCCCTTGAGATGAGAAGGCAGGGAGGTGAACAAAAAAGATTCTACAGAAGGAGTATGGTTGATAGGACGCAGCTCCTAAATTCCCCCTGAATTTCACTGGAAAACTCCACAAGGGCATTCTTTTTGGCATTCCCCTCAATGTTGCCTTGAACCCAAGTACAGTGGGAATACGGCGAGGACTACTCTCATCACGGCACTGGCAGGACCGCTTTGCGTCTGCTCTGAACGTGGTGAAATGAATTTATTGCAAGTCTTTCTAGGCCTAAAAGGATGAGCAGTCGGAAGTATCTGCTGATGGCTAGACTTTCGGCTATGCTTGCTCATTTCAGAGACCTACTGTTGTTCATTGTCGTCTCTCCTGTTGGGGGGGTGGCGCACAGTCATTCCAGGTGGCGGGGGGCTCCCGGGAGGCATCGCCCGCCTTGCGGCCGCTGTCCGCCGAGCGCAAGCCGCCGTCTGAGAGCGACATCGTCCAGTACGCCCAGGACAACCTGAACCGGCACAAGCGGGGCCTGTTCCGGCGAAAGTTCTCCCTGCGAGACATGCTGTCCTGGTCTAAGGACCCCATCCGCCAGCCCATGATCATGACCACCGACAAGTCCCTCAAGCATGACGCCTGCCACCTCTTCAAGCTCATACAGGTCCGTTGCTTGTGCATGTAGTCACACCCGGTTGCCACGCGTGTAGAAAGGGCATTCTGTAATTTTACAGCGCCTGTCTGGTCCTTCCGAAATGTGAGGGAGCC
Organism: Dermacentor silvarum; assembly: GCF_013339745.2. Taxonomy (NCBI): domain Eukaryota; kingdom Metazoa; phylum Arthropoda; class Arachnida; order Ixodida; family Ixodidae; genus Dermacentor; species Dermacentor silvarum. The sequence goes on along the minus strand of NC_051164.1, from coordinate 20,165,520 downwards.
AGTGGTCCACTGCAGAGGTGTATATTACCGAATCATTTGTTCCTATTGTTGCTAGAGTACAGACAACTTTCCCCGTGCATTGCAGCCACTCCTCACTTCTGCATGCCACTCACAGAGCAGCGGTGACATATGCAGAAGGGAAGTTGGCATTTCTCGAAGCACAACCCACAAACTGTGGCCAGCGTCTGGAAAAGTGGCACCCTCTGACGCCCAAGTTATGGCGTCATTGGGCAGGTATTGAAAAAAAAAATACAAGTGGTTATGGAGCAGACCTCAAAACTGTTTAACGACCTCTCACCAGGTTTGAACCTTGCAAGAACTATAGTCTGGTGCATTGTTCAAACATAGCAAAATTAAAAAAAAAAAAAAAAAATCAGGGGCAGTATTTTTGAGTGATCACTTTTGGGGAATTTCACAAGATTTTGGATGACAGCGTTCCTGGTACACGGTGCACACTGTGCCAAACACACTCGATGGCAGAATGTGAGTGCCAAAAGGGCAAACATGGCATTTACACAGTGCGAATTAAAGTTGTCAGTTGGAGCTGTGTGTCTATTCTCGACTTTGTCCCATTGTTTGGTCTGTTTTATCTTCCGTCCTATATTTCTCGCTGATCAAGCACAATCAGCGACATAGAAAGTACTGAATACAGCCAAAGCTCGTTTTAATGATGTCACATAGACGAAAACATTCTTGTTAACTCCTTTATTGGACATAACCAACTCGTCCAAGTGAAGGTATTGTCCTGTATTTGTTGCAGTCGATCTCGTATATATCAAACTCGGATATAACGAAATATTGTCTGTATGACACAGTTGTAAACTCCCCTTGAAAATTACATACAAAAATAGAGTGATGTACTATGTGTGCATCGAACTCCTGTTTACTGCCACACTCATTATATGACATGCTGTGCCACTCGCCTGCAAATGCGCTTCTCCTAAAGAAGACTCACCTTCTCAGGTTCGTCGCAAATATTTCATGCCGACAATTTTGAAATTGCACTGTTTTTGGAAGATGCTGTCAAACAAGAGATTGAATCTGAAGGGCAGTACATGCCATGGAGGAAAAACGAGCAGATGAGTGTCTCAGTTTTGCTCGCTGTTCATATGGATGGCTCGTGCAAACTGCGGCCGCTCAATATCGGCTAGAGCAGATCGCCACACTGCTTGAAGAACATGAAAGGCCTCCCGGTCTAATACGTGTTCCACAAGAAAGTGTGGATGACCCTCGATCTTTTCACCGACTGGCACCGGGCATGATATGCCAAACTGGAGATGCTACGCCACCGGGTTTGTCCTCTTGTAGACAAAGGCTTTCCGCAAATGGCATTTTAGGATTCCATAAGTGGCCAAAAATAATCCGACCCTAACCTCCATTTGGACGTATTTTTACATTACAGTTTGAATTTAATAAAACCATCGCACGCTACATCCGCACTTTGTGGAAAGACCATTGCAGCAGTGGCATGCATCGCTGTGCTATTTGTGGGTTCACGGTGAACGCGTTTCATTCGTGCTCGGATGTTCTGGACGCGGACGGGCCCGCATATACTCGGATGTTCTGCAAGCTGAAAGCCACTTTTGACACTAAGGGTGTCTGTATAATGTCTGCAGTCACTGACGCAGGGGCCAGAGGGGAAGGGCCAAGAACGAAGGGATGTATCAGCCTCAAAGTGTTGGAGCACTGAGCGGAATGCAAAAGACACGTGGACTTTTTAGGACGCCCGAGAAGCGAGCACAACTGTTTCCAACAGACGCCTTCTCTGCTCATAGTACGAGCACCTTTAAGCACACTGGGAGCCATTCAGAGCTGTTTCTAATGCTGTGGCAATTTGAGCCCTTGTTTCGCCCGCCATGCCTGTCTCGTATATGCGACCTTTAACAGAGCCTAGTATGCGTTCTTTAATTATACGCGTGCGCACACGCGCCGTGCACCGGGAAGCATACAAAAGCCATTTGTGTTTTGGGGAAGCTAGCGGAAAAGAAGGCAGTAGGATGAAAAAACTCAGAATGTCGAGGAGATGTTTGAAGCCAATAAAAGAGTGGGCGGAGGGGGGGGGGGGGGGGGGGCGAGGTCTATCTAAATCTCTAAAGGCCTGCCAGCGAACATTTTAGGCCTCTTGGTGCTCGTACTGTGACCGGAGGGCGCATGTGCGTGTGTAAATTAAGGAACACATGCTATGTCCCGTAACAGTGGGACCGTTCCTCACTTGGTATGCTTCACCGCATAACATGGTTATATTGCCGCAAGTCTGCTCCTAAACATGTGTTCTACGACGGTAGCCAGCGAGCCACTGTGTCAAAAGAGCGTCTGCTACCTCTCGCGCGCCTGCTTGGTTTCGTGGGGTGGCGCAATGTGTGCCGCTCGTGCACGCGCACGAGGCAGGGGCTCGGACCATCACTGGGAGAGAAAGAAGTGCGTTCGGCGCAGAGACGCTCGTGTGGAACGTTCTTTTGAAACTCTTCGTGTACATAGTTAGTTGCAGGGCACAGGTTCGCCCTTAATAAACCAGTTTTTCTATTTTACTCCTTGAAATACCGTTACATTCTGGTGGAGGTGCTGGGTATGTTTGGAAGTCCCCTGGGTGCCAGAGACCGGAGCCCCGATCCTCAGCGATTGGAATCTGGAGAGGTGACTCCAGTGCACCAGCGCGCCAGCCGCCGACTTCGGGGAGACCCGCCTGAATTCGGACCGCTTCCCACTGCTACGGCCACACGGACGATGTCTTCCACTGACGCCACGACGATGACTAGCCAGGCGACATCACCCGAGGTCGTCGTGTACCCGCCGCGCATGCCCGAGATGTTCCACGGCGACCCGTACGAAGACGTCGAGGATTGGTTGGAGCACTTCGAGAGGGTCGCAGATGTCAACGGCTGGAACCCGGCACGGAAACGTCGCCATGTGTACTTCGCGTTGGGGGATTCAGCAAAGACATGGTACGAGAATCACGAAGCGGTGTTAACGTCGTGGGAAGAGTTTCGGCGACATCTGCTTGCTGCGTTTGCATGCGCAGATCGCCGAGAGAAGGCTGAGAATGCTCTGCAAGCCAGGAACCAGCGCACCAACGAGAGTGTCGGCATGTACATCGAGGACATGTCCCGTCTGTTCAAACGTGCCGATGCAAACATGTCCGAGGAGAAGAAAGTGCGCCATCTTATGCGTGGCGTGAAGGAGGAGCTATTTGCCGGGTTGGTTCGCAACCCGCCACGTACTGTTGCGGAGTTTCGCACCGAGGCGACGACGATAGAGAAGGCCCTGCAGCAGCGCGCCCGCCACTACAACCGTGATGTCAGCAGCGCCCCTGTGGACGTTCTTTCGGCAGGCATGGGCAATAACACCGAAGCGTTGAGAGAGCTGGTGCGAACTATCGTTAAAGAAGAGCTTCGGAAGCTGCAGCAACCGCAAGTCGCGTCGACTGTTTCTTCGCTGGCCGCCGTCATTCGGGATGAAGTTAGGCATGCCATGTTAGAACCGCAACCGGAGGTGCAGCCTGTTTCACTCGGGCAACCACTGCAGGAACGCCGCGTACCAACATACGCTGACGCTGTGCGTCAGCCTGCCGTGCAGACTGCATCATTCGCAGCCCTCAGTGCACGCCCACCGGCTCCCCGCAGTGCATCTTTCCAGGGAGAAAGATCCACGAGTACAGACCACGAGTACAGACCACGGAAAAGCGACGTGTGGCGTACACCCGACAGGACGCCGCTCTGCTTCCATTGCGGAGAGGCCGGACACATGTACAGATGGTGCCCATATCGGCGAGTCGGCCTTCGTGGATTCGCTGTCAATGCACCTTGCCCCCGCAATGGGGAAAGACCCATCGATATCCAAGATTACTTGTCGCAAAGTCAACTTGCAGCTGCTCGTTACCAACACCAGTCACGGTCACCAGCGCCCGCCCGCTACCGATCACCAAGCCCACGACCCTTTTCAAGTTCCCCAAGGCGTCGTTCAGAAAGCCCGCGCCCGGAAAACTAAATCCAGCGACCTGGGGAGGCAAGGCCGCTGACGTTCGACAAAGCGAAGATCCTCCGTCAATGTTGCAGTGCAGTAGCGACAAGCAGAAAGCGACGACTACGATAAGTACGCAGAAAATTTCTTCAGACTTACTTATTGCCGTGGATGGACATGAATCGAATGCTTTAGTAGACACGGGTGCTGATTATTCAGTCGTAAGCTACGCACTCGCAAAACAGCTTAAGAAAGTTTTGACGCCGTGGAACGGACCGCACGTACGTACAGCTGGGGGTCACCTCATTAGTCCTCTAGGAATATGCACTGCAAGAGTTCTGATTCGAGGTGTAACTTACGTTACCGAATTCGTAGTACTTCCGGACTGTTCGAGAGACGTTATACTCGGTATGGATTTTCTGCACGCAAACGGTGCTATAATTGACCTGCAGAATTCTAGCGTTTCCTTCTCTACGAAGTTGGCCATTGACATGGAGGAGCCTGAGGAACCGGACTACACTGCCTTGCGAGTCCTTGACGCAGACGTAACTGTGCCACCACGAAGCAGTGTACTGGTTCGCGTCAGAAATCAAGCATTCGTTGACTCCGAGGGTATAGCGGACGGCAATGTCGAGCTATTGCTGAAGAAAGGTATTTGCATTGCTAGGGGCATTATCCGCTTACGCGATGGGCTTGCCGATCTATTGCTGACAAACTTCGGAAATGAACTTCAGCATGTCGCGAAGGACACTGCGATCGCCTTCCTGCACAGTTTTACTACAGTGACAAGCTTATGTACCCTGGAGTCGGAGCCACCTCCTGCGAAAACTACGAATAAGGCCACAGCAGCAGTTGCAATAAGCCCACACCTATCGCCAGCCGAGGCGAAAACCATACAAGACCTCATAGGTGCTTTTGCAGAGTGTTTCTCTACTTCCTCAAGAGTACGGAGAACGCAGGTTGTTAAACACCGTATAATAACAGATGAAACAACCAGACCTGTATACCAACACCCATACCGAGTATCGCCGAAAGAACGGGAGATCATAAAGAATCAGGTGCAAGAGATGCTTCAGGATGATGTCATTCAGCCGTCCAACAGCCCATGGGCGTCCCCGGTAGTTCTTGTCAGGAAAAAGGACAACACAATGAGATTTTGTGTTGATTACCGGAAACTGAACAGCGTCACCAAGCGTGATGTGTACCCCTTACCACGTATCGATGACACCTTGGACCGGCTGCGTGATGCAAAGTACGTTGGATTTAAAAAGCGGATATTGGCAAATTGAAGTGGATGAAAGAGATCGTGAAAAAACAGCATTCGTTACTCCGGACGGACTTTATGAGTTTAAAGCACTCCCATTCGGCCTCTGTTGCGCGCCAGCGACCTTCCAGCGCATGATGGACAGTGTCCTGTCGGGTCTCAAATGGCAGTCATGCCTAGTCTACTTGGATGACGTTGTGGTATTCTCTTCAACGTTCGAGCAGCACGTGGAGAGGCTACGTTCAGTGCTCCAGGCTATCCAGTCGGCTGGCTTGACAATCAAACCAGAAAAGTGCCAGTTTGGATTTGAAGAGCTTCGTTTCTTGGGTCACGTCATCAGCGCTCAAGGAATTGGGCCGGACCCCGAGAAGACTGCAGCCGTCGCAGGATTTCCAAAGCCACGAGATAAGAAAGAGGTGCGTCGATTTTTGGGCTTATGCGCTTACTACAGGCGATTTGTAGAAAATTTCTCAAAAATTTCGGAACCTCTAACAAGACTCACGAAAGAAGACATACCCTTCGTATGGCATACCGAACAAGACACTGCTTTCAAAGAATTAAAGAAGCGTTTGCAATCCCCGCCAATCCTCGCCCACTTCGACGAGACCGCAGACACAGAAGTCCACACAGATGCCAGCAATCTGGGTCTTGGCGCAGTTTTAGTTCAGTGGCAAAATGGAGAAGAGAAGGTCATAGCGTACGCTAGCCGCACTCTTTCAAAAGCTGAAAGAAACTATTCTGCGACGGAGAAGGAGTGCTTGGCAGTCATATGGGCCATCAGCAAGTTTAGACCATACCTCTACGGCAGGCCGTTTCATGCAGTTAGCGACCACCATTCACTGTGCTGGCTGGCAAGCTTGAAAGACCCATCCGGACGACTTGCGAGGTGGAGCCTCAGACTCCAAGAATACGATATTACCGTTGTGTACAAGTCTGGGCGAAAGCATAACGACGCTGATTGCTTGTCACGCGCACCGGTCGGCTCTCCTCCTTCTGAAGACGACGATTTCCCATTCCTTTGTGTTATGCGAGCCGCTGAAATCGCCGAGCATGAACGGGCCGACGCAGATTTGCTCCCACTCATAAAGTATCTCGAAGGGCATAACGTTCAAGTCCCACGAGTGTTTAAGAGAGGATTATCTTCATTCTGCCTCCGAGATAACGCACTCTACAAGAGAAACTTCCAAAACAACAAGGAAAAGTTCTTACTCGTCGTACCTTCAGTTATGTGGCCTGAAATATTAGAAGCCTGCCATGATGACCCATCATCAGGACACTTGGGTGTCACCCGAACATTCGCCAGAATCCATGCAAAGTATTATTGGCCGAATTTATTAGCGTCAGTACAGCACTACGTGAAGACATGTCGCGAATGTCAAAGGCGCAAAACACCACCCGTAAAGCCAGCTGGTCTTCTTCAACCCATAGACCCACCTAAGACTCCATTTCAACAAGTTGGGATGGATCTTCTTGGACCATTTCCCACATCGTCATCAGGGAAGAGGTGGATCGTTATCGCGACCGACTATTTGACACGATATGCTGAAACTGGCTGCCTTGAGCGGGGAACGGCCGTCGAAGTTGCGAAGTTTTTTGTTCACAACATAGTGCTTCGACATGGTGCCCCAATGGTTGTCATAACAGATCGAGGTGCAGCATTTACAGCTGAGTTGATGCAGTGCTTGATGACGATGACTAACACCAGTCATAGAAAAAGCACTGCATACCATCCCCAAACAAACGGGTTGACGGAACGCCTGAACCGCACCATCGCTGACATGTTGTCAATGTATGTTGACATCGAACATAAGACTTGGGACGAGATCCTGCCCTACGCTACATTCGCCTACAACACGGCTCTACAGGAGTCCACTCGTGTCACTCCGTTTGAACTTGTCTATGGGCGCACCGTCACAACAACGCTGGATGCCATGCTGCCAGCAGATAATGACGACGGCAACCCGTGCGACGTTGACGAGTTTCTACAAAGAGCCGAAGAAGCCCGCCAGTTGGCACGATGCCGATTACGCCATCAACAATGCAAGGATGCACGTTCTTACAACAGGCACCGCCGAATAGTTCAGTACCAGCCGGGTGACAAGGTGTGGGTATGGACACCAGTGCGACGTCGCGGACTCTCAGAAAAGCTACTACGACGGTACTTTGGCCCTTATGAGGTTATCCGTCGACTAAGCGACCTGACTTACGAAGTACTTCCTAGTGGAAACGAGCGCACTAAACGCCCTAACATTGCGGACGTCGTCCACATAGTCCGCATGAAGCCCTATTATGACCGATAACGAAAAGCCTCCGACTAACTTAGCTACCCTCCTGCCGGAATCGGGACGATGCTTATTGAGAGGGGGAGTAATGCCGCAAGTCTGCTCCTAAACATGTGTTCTACGACGGTAGCCAGCGAGCCACTGTGTCAAAAGAGCGTCTGCTACCTCTCGCGCGCCTGCTTGGTTTCGTGGGGTGGCGCAATGTGTGCCGCTCGTGCACGCGCACGAGGCAGGGGCTCGGACCATCACTGGGAGAGAAAGAAGTGCGTTCGGCGCAGAGACGCTCGTGTGGAACGTTCTTTTGAAACTCTTCGTGTACATAGTTAGTTGCAGGGCACAGGTTCGCCCTTAATAAACCAGTTTTTCTATTTTACTCCTTGAAATACCGTTACAATATTGCGGCAAAGCTAACTTTAATAAAGGCAAATACTGCCAAGTAAATCAACAGCGTGTCTCCGCTTGTTTTCTGCCATTTTCTTTAATTCAACAAGTTTCGTTGGTCCCGTCAGGATCGAATTAATGGAAGTCGACTGTATGTGACTGGGTGATCACAAGGGATCAGCATGTTGGCATGCCAGCTGCAGGCCAGCCAAGCCATGCAATTGGCCAAGATATATGCGGACACCCAGAATGTGCTGCTTCAAGTCGTTCTTGCTGAGCACTTGACACCTTTTGCTACCAAATACATACTTACAAGTATTTTAAGCACACGAGTGAGCTAATCGTGAAGGATATTTCACTCTAGTTCATTGTGAACTCAAACCAACAACCCCATCTTGCCATCTTGCTGCAGCGAACAAATATTCACCTTCACTATATCTGATATTGTTCATTTATTTTATTTGTGTATACAAACACACCTGCGGTTTGTTGATTTGGATCTTGCATTTTTGGTATCATTATAGCTGTAGAATAATCAGGGAATAAACCATAACCAACTCAATTTTAGATTTACTTCCATTATATCAGATCATTCATTACATCTGTGTTCGTTACACAGTCGACTCCTGTTAATTCAACCTCGGTTAATTCGACTTTTTGCTTAATTCAATCGTACTGAAATGTCCCAGTAAAACCATACACTACTATGGAAAGAAAACTTGTTTGAATTGAACGCGAAAACATGCTGCCTCGGTTAATTCGAACCCCACTGACCCTAACTGGCATCTCCTCACGCACACAGTTGTTACTAAAACCCTGGAAACACAAGAAATTCATTAGGCGGCGCTACTTCTTTAGTCTCATTTGAGCGTTTGGTGAGCACCAATGACAGTATTGGAAGTTTGTGGGCCACTCACTGACAATGACACTGTCAGCAGCGTGACACTCCAACACTGAGAAAGGGGTGTGTGAATACCGAATAGTAGAGTTCCAACTGAACATTGAATCGAATCAAACAAATAAAAAAGAAGTTGAATATTGAATTGAATATCGAGTATCAGAAAAATTTTCGAAAAATTTTATGCTTACAAATTTTGGCCAAAAAAATAAGTGCTTCACATGCTCGGGAGTCTCCTAGCATTGCGTAACAAGAATGTAGCAAGCTATCCATAACCTAGGTACATAGAAATCAACATATACAATGCAATACTCTTATTAAAAGGAACACCAAATCAGCCTGAAGTCGAGGGTCTGGCGAAATCTCGTCTGGTCGAGAAGAATCATGGCGAGAACAGGAAAAACAATGTCAGTTAAAAAAAAAAAAAAAGTCAAGAACGGCAGTTAAGAAAAAAAAAATTCACCGTAGTCTCATGTTTTCTTATCTTGCCAAATTAGTATTTTAGCACTTCTACTATATGAAGGTCTGGAAAATATTTTATTTTCATCAATAGTTTCGATTGACTGGAATCAAGTGCTTTTTTTTTTTTTTTTTTTTGCTATGAAACAAACGAATTAGTGACATTGTACTGAAGCCAGTTTTCAGTTTAATATTGGGGCTGTGGCTTGTGGTACAATCTTTCTTTATTGCATAGAAAGTTTCGCTGTCCAGTTTTTCTCCAAAATACAAAAAGGGCTGTCTCAACTTTACAGCAGGTAAGGCTGCCCGGGTAAGGTAAGCCGGGGCAGCCTGTCTGCGGCGCGCTCGGCACTTCTGCTCCAAAAATGAAGTGAAATGCTTGCTTAGGCGGCATCGAGCACGAGGGGTCCCGTGGCACGTGCGACAGCGACATTGTGCGGCTCTCTACACTGAACATATTGAATATTCGAAACATCGAATAGTAGATATTTGATTCATGAATCAAATTATTCGAACATTCTCTACTCAATTTGATTTGGTAATATTCAAGTATCTGCGCACCCAGTTTAAACATCTCGACACTCTTCGTCGCGTGCCACTTGATTTGCACTTCAAAAGGAAGAAGCAAAAAACTTGGAGACTATTTCAAGCAATAAAAAGGACTTGAACTCGTTCATTTTGCCACCATTCTTTAATTCGACTTTTCCGATAATTCAACCGAATGTCGGGGTCCCACAAGGATTGAATGAATGGGATTTGGCTGTATCGAGGTACGATTGCGTGTAATCCAGCCAACTGCTGTTCTTAGTCGTAATGGCCCCTGCTTTGTGAATCTTTCGCCACGAATTGTTATGACTGAATGAGGCCCTCGTTGACATGTGGAGAGATCCCAGGGCCTGTGATCGCTGAAAGTGTCAAGAACTGTTGGCCTTACTAATCCACGCTACTGCCTCTCCACTTGCGCAGGCATACATGGGTGACCGCAAGTGGAAGGCCTCACCCGAACAGGTGTCGGTGGAGATCGCCACCCGAGGTTGGAGCCAGGCAGCACTGCGGGACGAGCTGTACATGCAGATCTGCCGGCAGACGACGGACAATCCGCGCGCCGAGAGCCTGCTGCGTGGCTGGGAGCTCATGGCCGTCTGCCTGGGCATCTTTCCCCCATCGGCCACCTTTCGGCCCTACCTGGAGAGCTACGTCCAGCGGCACCGGTGGGTGTCGTCGATTGTGCATGCTTTAGTAGACAGCAAATACGCAATATCAATAATAACTGGTTGTTTACTGAAATAAATGAAATAGATAAAGGAAGGGGAGGAAGTTATTCCTACTTTAACGGTCTAGCGCAGTGTGCTGACAGATGCAGATCTTTAGCACAAAGCGCGAAGCTTCCTGTGTTGCGCTGCTGAGCTCGAGGTCACAGGTCCATTTTTAGCCACGGCGGCCGCATTCCGAGAGGGCCAGCATGCAAAAACGCTCGGTGTACCGTGCATTGGGCGTGTGGTAAAGAATCCAAGGTGGTCAAAATAAGTCTGGAGTCTCCCACTACAGTTTGCCTCATAATCAAATTGTGGTTTTGGCGCATAAAGCCCCAGAATCAGTTTTTGAGGCTTCCTGTGAGTGCTCCAAGGTTGTGTTGCACTTGTGCAGCTATGCCTAAGAAATCTTGCATGAATTATATCAAAACTTTGCGTATGTCAGACCCGTGCGGTGAGCACAATGGCTGCTACAGTACTGTATTTATAATGGAGAGAGGTGGTTTGATGTATGTTTTAACCCCATAAAACTCAAACAACATTCTATCCATGAAGAAAAATTAAAAGAACTTCACCTTTATTTCTGGCCAGGGTGAGTATAGTCGTAGAAAAAAAATAACAGTTCAATGTTTTTTCAGTAAAATCTAATCAGTATAGGAAATAAATTATTAGTAATTAGTTTCCTAAACTACCTACGACTGAAAACTTGACCCAGCATATCAAAAAATGTTTCTCTAGGCTTTTGTGTTAGCTTTACCGTGCTTAGATCAGAGTTTGGAGGTGTCAAATTGAGCGAAATAATACGTTGGGCCATGCGGGAGTTAATGGTCATGCCTTGCACAGGGACGACATGGCAGTGGGCGCCTATGCTGGTGCCTGCGCGCAAAGGCTCGAGCGCGGCGCCCAGTGTGGACCAAAGAGAGGCCTCCGGCGGCCCACGGCCGAGGAGGTGGCCCAGTCGCGGGCGCACCTCTTCCGGCCCTCCATGTTTGGCAGCCGCCTGGAGGAAGTGATGGCGCTGCAGTGTGAGCGCTTCCCCGACCGTTGCCTCCCCTGGGTGCAGACGACCCTGTCGGAGGCCGTGCTACGGTTGCATGGAGCCCAGACGGAGGGCATCTTCCGTGTGCCGGGAGACATCGATGAGGTGCGTTTCTCTTCCTCTGCCTTCGAATAACTTTACATTTATGTTGTGAAAGGGCATACGAGGGTTTATTGGCCAGTTACGTGCTCCTAAGTTCACATACTGCGTGATGCGTGTAGTTGAAAGTAAAATTCAAAAGTAGAAATTCCAGGTCCAACACCATAGCCATAGGTGGCATTAGCTAACAATCTAATTGCTAGACCTAGCACAAGTCTTGACCGAGTCCTGTCACACAAGCCGCTTTAAAGCCATTTATCCCTAGAGCACTTGCACTTCTGCCCATCTCCGATCCTTCTTTATACAAACGGCAAAGGACTGGAACGAACTGCCTCCCCGCATCGTGCTGCATTCCTATTCTGCCACTTTCAGGAATTGTATTGAAATTAGTAGCATGTAAATTTGACCCACACCTCATGTCATACCCCTTAACTTATCATGCATCGTGCCTTTGAGGTAACAAATAAATAAATACTAAATAGTACACGTACACAAATACACAAGGAAGTCGAAGAGAGTACAGCCGCCACACAGCTTAATTGCACTTGCAATACAGAAGATGTGGGCTTGACTCCCAACTGCAATGTGTTGTCTTTTTGTCCACTTTCATTTTTGTTGTCCTTATTATACAGGCAATGTGCGATTTTTTAAACTTCCTAGGGGATGCGAAAACGTCCAAAAAATTGGGCAGTCCGAAATAACTGCATGCCCCTTACTGACCCCAAAGGCTCAAATCGTCACAGGTACATAGAAAGGCTCTGAAGGCCTGCCAGTACACTTATTAGGCATGTAGGTGTTCGTGCTGTGACAGAAGATGGTGGGTCGCACACTTGTATAATTAAAGAATACATACTGTGTCCCGTGTCAATTGGCCCTTTCCTCTACTGAAATGCTTCACCGCAATACATTGCGTATGCTTGACCACGTAACACTGCTGTACAGTGGGCGAAGCTGACTTTTTGGGGAATCGGTATTATGCACCACGGCGTGCTTTCCGTGCTTTGAAGCCAACGGCGAGGATGACAAAGGCAGAGTCCGGCGCCACTGCCGACAGTGGCAAATTCTTTCAATGAAAAAGTCACAGGCCTGCGCGGCACACACAGCACAGTCACAGCGTAAGCTGGTTGAGCGGCGCAAGAGTAGCTCCAATTTCGGCACCACGCACAACAAGGTCTTCGAGGCAAAGTGTATTCGCCTCGATTTTGACGAGAACGATCTGAACTGTCCGCGTGGCGTCGACTGCGAGCTGCGGCTGTAATGCTCTCTGCACACAGTTTGCTGAGCCCGATGATGCCTGGTTGTAGCCGCGCACGTAACTCTACGATTCGCTTCTTCAGCAGTGGTTCGTACATTGCGAGGAGATGCCATAACGTGTACCGAAGAGGTACCCAGAATACGTGGCGCACATCTTACATCAGGATAGCTTTGATTGCGCGCCTCGTCTGAATCGCATCTCATCGCACGTGGCGGTTGCAGGCACGTTAACTACAGTTAAACCCGGATATAACAAAATTGACAAATTCCCGAAAAACTTCGTTATAAAGAGGATTTCGTTATATGCAGGTTCGGCACGAAAATTCGAAAAAGAAACGCTTACCGTATTTACTCGATTCTTACGCACCCTCAATTGTAACGCGCACTCGTTTTCCTTTTTTGTCGAAGCACTCATCCTTGGAATGTCACACCAGGTACCGGATGCGTGGACGTGTGTCGTTTCGCACAAGCGCGAGGCATCGGAAACAGAGCGAGCATCACGATGGCGTTGTAGCGTCGTATAGTGTTACAGTAGAACCCCGCTGTTACGTCCCGGGGGCTGCGTTTTCCCGGCTGTTCGTTTTCGGCCGGTCCCGGCACAGCTCTCATAGAACCCATGCATTGGTAACCCCGCTGTTGTGTCGCAACTGTGGGACCGTTCCCGCATCATACGTTGCGAACTGCCGCCCTGCGCCGGCCCGAGCGGCCATTTTGACTTTTCATGTCGCTTGGCTTAGTGGCTTGACGATGGCATTGGCCGCCCAAAGTGCCGGGGGCGACACTATGACATATTTTCGGTTTCCGCCAGAAAAAGTATGGCCCTTGAGATCCGTATTTGCTACATAAAGATGGTGTATATGACGCGTTGTGGCCCTAAAATTGGTTTTGGCTCATAGATATCCCGTATAAACTCCAAGGGTGATAACGCAGTCGCCGCGCGCCGTATGCTGTATATGCGAGTGAAAACGTGCGAGGGGAGCCGACGACCGCTATTGGATATGGGAGTGTCGTGGTCTATCCGAGTTCGACGTCAAACTGCGGGTCTTGCCTACGCAGCCGCTGCTACCAGTTGTTGGGGTTGAGGACGGACTTGAAGGCAGGAACATGTTCTCATTGAGAACAAAGAGTACAGGGTTTATTTACATTATTTACATCACGAGTATGAGAACAAGACGGTACGTCTCATCAGTCTAGCTTGACTGGGTCGGAGCACACTACATCGAAGCACTGGCTACATCTCAGGGCAGATCGGAGAGCACTCGGCAGATGGGAGAGCACACTCGATGGCCCCAAAGTCTCCCTTCAAACCACTCTGTCCAAGCTGCGGTCCACCCATCCTCCAATCGGAGCGTCGAAAGTCACCGATGGTCTGCGTAGAGGGCAAGGGTGCGCCTAATCCCCCGGCGCCTTAGTTGCCCGACCACATTCGGAGAAGTGCCCTCGGGCACACACTGCTCACTTCCCCAAACAAAGGAGGGGACACTCGTGGACAGGTGGCTTCGCCTGACTTGAACTGACGCCTCTGTTCCTGGAATGGGCCAGCTGGTCTGTCGAGCGGCCGTGAGAACGCGTCTACTTTTGCAAGAGTCTCCTCTTCCTATAGTGTCGAGACACGTACTCTTTGTAAGGTGTAGAGACATGGTGGCGCCGCTGATCTTTTCCCGGGGGACGGCTTTTCAGCCTCCCACTGGTCGCCGAACGTAACAGCTCCTCCGCGGCCCGGAAAATCTCGACCGGCCAGCGCTGACAACCGCTGGTCAGGAAGAGAGTGGCTGGTGACCAAGAAGATGGCTTGGCATTCTGCAACAACTGCAAACTCGGAATGCCTCCAACCATCTCACAACAACCGGCACGGAAGAGTCGATCCCGGCAACACAGTACCACTCAGCGTGCAAACGCCGGAATCAGCTGTTTAGTTCACCAGGCCTCATACCAAAATTTCAATGAGCCACTCAACTGGGGATTGCAAATTTCGACCCCAAAATTTTGTGCCGCCAAAGCGAGCGCTCACGTTCCTTTGAGTTCAACGAAACCCCACTGTCGCGCTGCACGAGAGCAAAGGCATACGTAGAGCTGAACCAGAGGCTCTAAACAACCAACGCTTCAGCATAACTTCCGCAGCCTATCTTCACGAACAGCCTGTTCATGCCCTTATCACAGTGGAGTACTTATCGCACCTACTGGCGCCATGCACAGCCTCGTGAACTCTAAGGATACAAATCAATCGCGCTAATTTTGCGCTCCCTAATCGCAACGCATACTTGCGTCTCACGCAGACGTTTTCTTTCCCTATTGTCTTTGCAGGACACGCTGTAAAGAACAAAAAACTAAACTTGCGTAATTTACGCACTCACAGAATTTTACAAGAAAGCCTGCCAATAACCTGTCAATAACTGCTTCCACGCACGCTTAATAGAAAACACAGAACACTGCCGCCCCGAACACACGAGCGACCCAATCTAAAACGTTCCGTTTCTTTCCGTCCACACAGGACACGCGCTTTCTCAGTGCAAATGCACTCACTGAAAACACACGCGCCTAACCTTAAAAGAAATTTTACACTTTTAATGAAGGGAACTGATACCCGCGCACATTACAATAGACTTGTCAACAAATGACCTTGACGCTTCAGGTCACTCACAAAAAAAAAAGCCTAACTACTATTAATGAACACCTCGCGAAACTAAAGCTTTACTGAAATCAAATCTTTCAAACTCGGAGCTTTTCAAAAGAAAACAAACAAAGCTCAAAACTTACTTATTGTAAGAAACTCTAATTTCCAAATCGCGAAACTTTTAAATGCTCAAAATAAACAAGCAAAACAAAGGTTTGTTTCCGCGGAACCTTTACTTTTTTTCAGCTTGTTCCGATTGCTTACGACGGACATATTTTGAGCCGCACTCGAGGTGTTCGCGCCCTGAAAGCTATTCTGGCCATCCAGGAACAACAAAAGGCCTGACATTTCGTCAACTCTTTCGAGACTTCACAGTCCCCTGCCAATTTCTGTCCTGGCGACACGCTTTCAAAACGACCGCGATTGACCAAGTCGCGTCTCCCTATCACCTCTACTCGTACTGCCACCTTGTGCAACTTCGCATGCATGCTGCACCCCGAAAAAAACGACGGAACGACGGGGAACATAATTGCCCGGTGCCCTTTGTCCGCGTTCGTGCAGAGCATGCTCCTTTGACGATTTTTAGCCGGGCTCGGACACGCTTTAAACGAAAACGCCAATCGCACCTTTCTTTCTTGGCGCCCGCTCACGCATGTTGACGCCTTTCACTTTGCTAGGCTGCGTCAAACTCGCGACCGCATTCGATCATTACGACGCTTCTTTCTACGGCGCCTTTTCTTCAAACTCACTTTTGAGTCATCTGCTCGCGCCTCGTGCTGACCGTACGTATCCTCTGTCCGGATCTCTGTCTTACCCGCACAGTCTGAGCGATTTACTATTAATCATCTCCCTCTATGCCCCGATGGCGGACAGCTCGACCGACTCTGGAACAATGCAGCTGTCTTTATCCCAGCTACGCAACTCGGACTCCTGCGAACTGCCCTCTACTGCATTGTCCAGCTCACGCTGTGCATCGGCACACAGCTCGTCGGTCTCAATCGCTGTCTCACCCGCACAGTCCGAATGATTCGTGCCTAAATCATCCCTTTTTTGGCAACCTAGACTGGCAGACAGCTTTACCGATCCCTGAACCATGCGGTTGTTTACTTTGAGCAACACAGCTCGCAATCATGCGAACTGCCCACAACCGCATCGTCCAGCTCGCACTGCGCATCGGCACGCAGCCTGACTCGACCTGGGTGCTCGTGTCTGTCGGGTCAGCAGTGCCCTGTTCCTTGTTAACGACCTCGCTAACAACTCCTGCGACGCCACAACACCGTGACTGTGCCAATTCATTCACAGCTGGCCTAGCTGTCTCTACAGTGCTCTGTTGGCACAGCACCTCGTCGCTCTCACTACGGCCTTCAAAGGCCTCTGTCGCCACTAAGGCATCGTTAGCAGCTAACACATTAAGTTCATCTTTGAACTCGCTGCTAACATCAGAGGTACTAACCTCTTCGGCTCTTGGCAAAACCCTGCTAGCGACTTCCTCCCATTTTCGCTGCCTCCAACTTACAGATTTCTCAAGCCACCGATCTCTTTCTTCGATTGACTGCTGCAAACGTCCAATGTGTCTCTTACCGATGCTACATACTCCCTGCTTGCTTCCCTTTCTTCCGGACTGCATTTCTCCTGGAATATTCTTTTCAATTCCCCTCTTTTCTTCCTGTTCCTGTCTAATTTTTCCTGTTTCTGCCTAATTGGTTCCTGCTTCTGTATTTTGCTTAGAATTTTGTTACCGAGATGTTCGATGATGTACAAATCATTGTCGCTTTGGAGAATGGTTTTACGAATCTCTTCTTCCGCTAAGTCCTCCTCTACGTCTACCTCGAGCTCTTCACACAACCACAACAGGCCAGCTCTCGTCAAACTCAACAGGACCATGGTCGCTACTTTTAAGCTTTGGCTCTGCTGTCACACAATACTTGCTGCGCTACCCACGCAAATCAGAATTCTGAATCAGAATACAAGTAAAAGATCCCCAGCGATTCAATTCTACACAAACAGAAATTAAAGCCTGGTAAATCCTACAGCCAAAACCAAACGCTTACCCACAGAAGCAGCACCATATCACCAGTCCTTCTCCGCCGTATCCAGTCAGTTGCAAGAGGTGGTCATTCCCAAGTCGCCTCCAACTTGATCAGGATACCGGTCGGTCACCACGTCCATCCCAAGATCCGTGAGGTCAATCTCACCGCTGCACACTAGTTGTTGGAGCTGGGGTCGTCGTGGTCTATCCGAGTTCGACGTCAAACTGCGGGTCTTGCCTACGCAGCCGCTGCTACCAGTTGTTGGGGTTGAGGACGGACTTGAAGGCAGGAACATGTTCTCATTGAGAACAAAGAGTACAGGGTTTATTTACATTATTTACATCACGAGTATGAGAACAAGACGGTACGTCTCATCAGTCTAGCTTGACTGGGTCGGAGCACACTACATCGAAGCACTGGCTACATCTCAGGGCAGATCGGAGAGCACTCGGCAGATGGGAGAGCACTCGGCAGATGGGAGAGCACTCTGCAGATGGGAGAGCACACTCGATGGCCCCCAAAGTCTCCCTTCAAACCACTCTGTCCAAGCTGCGGTCCCACCATCCTCCAATCGGAGCGTCGAAAGTCACCGATGGTCTGCGTAGAGGGCAAGGGTGCGCCTAATCCCCGGCCTTAGTTGCCCGACCACATTCGGAGAAGTGCCCTCGGGCACACACTGCTCACTTCCCCAAACAAAGGAGGGGACACGTGGACAGGTGGCTTCGCACCTGACTTGAACTGACGCCTCTGTTCCTGGAATGGGCCAGCTGGCCTGTCGAGCGGCCGTGAGAACGCGTCTACTTTTCCAAGAGTCTCCTCTTCCTATAGTGTCGAGACACGTACTCTTTGTAAGGTGTAGAGACATGGTGGCGCCGCTGATCTTTTCCCGGCGGGACGGCTTTTCAGCCTCCCGCTGGTCGCCGAACGTAACACCGCGTCTAATCTCGCACGCGCAAGAAAAGCAGGGAGGAAGCGCGCCTTCTTCTGTTGCGCTCGAGGCACCAGCGAGCGAGCGAGGGGGGAGGGATAGCGGGGCGGCGTTGTACTGTACTCTGGCATCAACTGCGTACTGCGCGGCGGCGCGCGGTCGCACGGGCCGTATCTTGAAAGCGATCTGCGTTGGGGCAGAGTGTAGCAGTGTAGGTGTGTCGCAGCTCGTAGCTTTGTGTAGGTGTGTCGGCAGCTCGTAGCTTTGTGCGTGCTGTGTGTTCTCGGCGCTCAGTTTGCGTTGAAGCGATAGACAACAGCACGAAGGTCACTTCGCTCGCTTCTCCAGCGGCGCTTCCACACGCCGCCAGCGTTTGACAGCGCGCGTCCGCGCTCATCGAGTGTGATGTGTCACAGCGTGTACCAGCGCGTCGGCAACATCAACTGGAAAAGGAGAGAGTGCCGGCTTGGCGGGCTAGGCCAGCTGCAGCAAGCAGCAGGATCAGGTTTGAATGAAGGGAGGGGGAAAGGTCACGCCCGCGGCGGCAAGATCGCTGGGTCGAAGGATGCAGGCCCGCCTCGCACGTGCGCTCGCTTCACATTCCGTCGCGGCGGACAAGGTGCTTCTGGTTGCCGCTCGCGCAAAAATGGCAATATTTGGGGCGAAATCTCTAGGCTGTCGGAGGGGGAATTCGTTATATCGAGGGCGTCTCCTGCTGCCACTTCGTTACATAGAGGTCTCAATACATGTGCTTCTATGGAGTAATGGCGGGGAATAGAAAAACTTCGTTATATCCAGGAATTCGTTATATGGAGGTTCGTTATAAGTAGGTTTAACTGTAGATGGCGCCATGATACTGGCGGAGGCTCGGGTCGTCTGCGCCTGCGAGGCGCAGGGCGCGTATAAAGGGAGTTTTTCGTCTCCGTGATAGCAAGCGCTTGTGTGGCTCAGTGCTAAAGTATCGGACTCCCACGCAGCGGGCCTGGGTTCGATCCCTACGGAGAGCGGGTACTTTTTTTCGCATTTCTGGCGATAGCAGCTACGGGGCAGTGGCGGCATCATCGCGACCAGAAACGGCTATTGGAATGAGCCCATAACAGCTTATGCTGTAAAATATGGCACCAAACTGCAGGAAGCTTGGTAACGAACGTCGAAGCAGCCAGGCCTAGCGTCGCTGCGGTGGCTATGGCTGCCAGCTGATCGGCATGCAAAAGCACTGGTTCGACGCTGCGAGATAACCAAAATGGCATTAGTTGTGGCTTCGATTAATGCCATTTTGAATCTGCGGCAGAAAGCCGGGAAAGGGTGGCAAATCGGCATGGGGCACCCACATTGCTTTAAACCCTTACGTATTTCAGACAAGCAGAACTCGTCCTAGCAAAAGCGTCCCCTACCCGTTTTGGACGAGCGGAGCTCGTCCTGCCATAATAGGTTCACCTCTTGAGTGTTCAAGACAAGAAGCGCTCGTCTACACTTAGATTGCATGTTGCCCACCAGATGAAGCACTTACTTGACGATTTCGGTTTTCTCTCCTGCGGCAGGAGCGTCTGTTCTTTTTTTTTTTTTTTTTCTTAAATAACATGGCGTCCGGTGGTGGCTGACACAGCATAGCTGGCCCGTCACCCCGAAAAAGAAGCTTTTCATCTCGTCATCTTCTTCCAATGAAGATGATTCAGATACTGATTTTTATCTTGTGTCCGGAAGTGAGAAGACAGCGATGACGCTGAACTGAGCAATTCTTCTGGTGATGATGAAAAATATCTCTGAAGCAAACATTGCGAGTGCTCAGGCAGTGGGTGCAGCTTGATGTAGACAATAAGAACTAGACAATACAGAACAATAGATAATAGAACTGCATGTGAACTCTTATGAGTAGAACTCCATGTATATGCATACCGCTTACAGTGCAGCCGCGTGGACGAAATACGGTTAGAATGCTGGCTTTTCACAGGAAACCCCAGCCGACAAGCGCGTAGCAAGCATGTTTCTCAACGAGGTGCGCTCAGCCGATGGTAGAGTAGAGCAATGAGGGCGATGTGGAATAGGAGCATGAGACGCGGAACAAATGAATGAAAAGGAAAAAAAAAGCAAAAAACTGCATCGGCGCGATGCGGGCGCACGGTGGTCGCCTAGGCGATGAGAAGCCTTTTGCTCTGGTGGTTATCAGCAGTGCACTGTCGCACTCGGGTCGCACGCTTCGATTCTCGGATGCACGCGGCGGCTTGGTCTACATGTTTTGCATATGTGCAGGCCTTAAAAATCGTTGTTTTGGTTACAGTGCGGTATTGCTTATAGTGCAAACATTCGCAGACTACGGCAACTTACGTTATAAGCGGTCTCCATTGTACTTCGTCTTGTGCAGTTCTACTGTAAGCTGTGTGTGGTTTTACTGAGTTCTAGGAAGGATGGAACGGGACTCATCACAAAATACCACAATATAATAGAAAGCATTTGTATGAACTAATGCTTGTTGTTTTTATACTACTTATATTACACCGTGCTGTAATGGTGTACTTACACTAACCCTCAGCTAACATTGTCTACAGCAGAACCTCATTCGTACTAATTTTGAAAAAAAAAAATGCAAGAAAGGATGTGTACTAGCCGGGAAAACAAATGACCCAAAAAACTCACCCCAAAATTGGCAGACTCTACATACTGCGAAGCAGTGTACAAATTGTTGCAGCAAGATGCCAACAACGCCGAGCTAGTAGGGCCCAAGACCGCGTGTTGTAATTTTCTTTAGGCTTCGGTAAGCTTACGTTGTGCTCTTGAATTCGGCCTGGCTCAGCAGCTCCTTTTTGGACTTGATGGATATTCCGGACTTCATACATGCACCGTCAGGGTTTCCCATAGAGCTAATGCATTCTCACGACCGATTTTTCAAATGAATGTAGGCCCAAAGTTCGATTTTTCTTTAGGCAGGGCATTTGGTGGGAAATTTTGACATGCCCACTCGGTGAGAATCATTGCGGCACGAAGATGCCAACACGCATAGAGCTAGCCGTGGGCCCGAACAGCCTGACACATGCATTGTTTTTCTATTTCATAGTGTTTTAAAAAAGACAGTGGTGGGAAACCAAAATGAAATCGAACTGGTGGACGACGACAAATACGATGCCACCGGAGTGAAACATGACACTCACTTCGCGCCGTCCGCAGCAGGGAACGGCAGTGCGTTTGGGTTACTGCCTATTAAAAGTGCGCAGTACGCTTCCAACGACACTACGCCACAGGCGCTGCGACATAGATAGGTGAAGATGCATAGGGTTGATGGCGATAGGTCTGAATGCGGCATGCGACGACCCGCGAGGAGATTTGCTGGTATTGGAAGAGGAAAGGCATTTTCATGTGACGCAGGCTTGCAAGTGCTGCAGGAAGCTGTTGTGGTGAGCGCCTACTGCTCTTCAATCGCATGTTTCTTCTCGTTTCTTGTTCACATGGGATCTTGCAGCTGGAAAACTTATCATTGCGATTGCAGTTTGGCGATGTACTGAACGTTGGTGCCGGAGATTGTTTTTTGGGAACACATTAACCGCAAAAAAAGTGTAACTTTATTGGATAGTTTTTTGTGTTCTCGTAGTGCCGATAGCATCGGCACCCTTGAAATTGTACGAAACGGGATCATATCAATAAGGTTCTACTGTAATTAGCAAATGACATGTATAATCCCGCATTTTATTTTCCCTCTGTTGTTTCTTCTATAACCCACTACCCTCTCTAATGTTTTCTGGCATTAGGGTGAGAAGCGGGTTACAGAAATAAATTTTTAATATATCCGGCCCTGCACTATGAGTGGTTACGTTATAGCAGGGATGCTGTTGATCGAAGCACTGAGCACCCAGACGTTGATCACCCTGCATGCAGGTCAATGCACTAAAGGTGCGGCTGGATGAGTGGCAAACGTGGACTGTACAGCGGTGGCGACCCGCACGTGCCGGCGTCACTGCTCAAGTTGTGGTACCGAGAGCTGCACGACCCGCTCATACCGGCTGCCCTCTACCAGGAGTGTCGTCGACTGCTGTGGCGAGCCCCAAGTGGTGCTGGCACTGGTTCGGCGCATGCCCGAGCTAAACCAGCGCTGTCCTCGCCTATCTCATCCGGTTCCTGCAGGTACTGTGCACGCTTATAAACACCTTTCTGTTTACCACTTGAACCCTTACCCTTATCACTTATGGGCTTTCTTTCTTACTTTACCAGAATCGAATTCTGGTAAATCAACCTTGACGGGACCGACGAAGTGCTCGAATGATGTGGTGGGGCAAATTAAACAAGATGCAAAAACAAAAAACAAAAAATGCTTATCCTTTCACTCGGCTGCGCAACGCTTGAAATAGCGAAGCTGGGCGATGGTAGCCCAGAATTTTCCGGAAGTGCGCGCAAACTTTTCATCTTATTACTCATGATCATGATAATTTCTTTTCGCGCGTCTCGGACTTACGGCCGTCACTGCGTGTTGCATAGCACAGCTCGCAACACCGACACCGCGTTTCAATGCCAACACTTCGTTCCGGAAGACCCCCTCCATGAATACGTCTCTCTTGCTTTCATAGCACGCAAAACCTCTTCACCTCGCAGAGCACGAGCGTACGAATGCGCCAGCTGTGGACGACAACGCTCGAACGCAATCATATGGTTCGCATAAATGCACGTTCTGCAAGCTTGTCTCTATAGCCTAGTGGTTACGACACTCGCTTTGGGACCAGGGGTACGCGGGTTTGAATCCCGCCTCGGCAAGAAAATTTATTTTCTTTCTTGGTAGTGTCTTGCTACGCACCACAAATTACGGCTGGCTTAAACAGCTTCCCTGTTAAAACAAAAAAAAAACAAGAACACATCGCTGATTCATTTGGCAGTCTTTTCA
This sequence comes from Dermacentor silvarum, assembly GCF_013339745.2. Taxonomy (NCBI): domain Eukaryota; kingdom Metazoa; phylum Arthropoda; class Arachnida; order Ixodida; family Ixodidae; genus Dermacentor; species Dermacentor silvarum. The sequence goes on along the minus strand of NC_051164.1, from coordinate 20,142,198 downwards.
GTTTCTACAGGCTACCGAATCAAACGCAAACCCACTTTCCATGTGTCCGGAGTAGAAAACTAACGTAGAAATGACATTCAAGCTCCTAAACAAAAGTAGAAATCTAACGCGCACCCGATTTTTTAGCGAGAAAAATGGGCAAGGATCTAATGCGTTGCACAATGTGGCCAGTTTCCTAAGTCAACTTCGCCGCATGGTATTTAAAAGTCAGCTTCACCGAAATACATATGTGTTATGTGGTAAAGCATTGAAACTGCAAAGGAAGTTTTGGTATTGTGTCCAATTGCACCGTGCAGGCAGTTTACAGAATCAGGAAAATACTGCAACCAGATATCGTGCGCTACGATTATTGCTCGAAAATGTTCCTGTGGCAGGCCACAAATAGGCGTTTTAGACTAGAGAGACTGTCCCCTAAGCTCTGCCGTGACAGATGCTGCCATTAAAGCGTTCGCTTACTGGGTAAACCATAGGGCTCAGCCGCATGCATGCTGACTGGTCAAGTTCGAATTGTCCAGTAAGGCCGGTTTTAGGATCGAAATAATGAATGTTTCGAACCATAGGAAAGCATGGGCGCACGGCAGGACCTTTGGCCAGGATCAAGTTAACAACCGGAGTCGAATTAATGGAAGTCTACTGTACTACTTACTGAAAGCTGCTGCAAAATGCAGGAGTATGTGGCTGCAGCATTCCAAGAGCTAGTTACATGTAGTTTGAATTTTCAAATGGGGGATCTGTTCTAAATTCGACATATCATTCCAAAGAATGTAATTTCTTCTCATGGGTTGGGCTTGGAACATATTGATGCCACGAGTTGTGACTCGGGTTGTGAGTGGATAAGGCAGCCTAAGTCCCGAATACCTTGCTTTGCAGGTTTTTGCTGCCCCTGAAAATGCTGCACTTACCAAGATGGACGCCAGCAATCTGGCCATGGTGATGGCACCCAACTGCCTACGCTGCACGTCGGACGACCCGCGGTCATCTTCGAACAACACCCGCGAAGGAGATGGCGTTTGTGCGGACGCTCATTCAGACGCTGGACACTAGTTTCATGGAGGGCGTCCTATGACCTCCGCTGATTTACGCTGACCTTAGCTGCTCCAAGCAGCGCTGCATCAGCAGACGGACGGCTAGTTCGCGTTCTTCATTGTGACGAAAGACAAGATGCGCAGTGAAAGCCTGAGCAGCTCGAAGAAGCACGGAGGCCATGGATGTGATAGCATGGCAGTAGGAGAAGAGCCGAACAAAGTCTTGTTGGGAGCGTTTGCAAGCTCGGCCTTGCCGACTGCCACCAATTGCCAGCAGAGTAGGGCAGTGGTTTTTTGTGCCGATTCATTTAAACTCAACCTCTGTACTCTCTCGGGTAGGGTCAAGTATCGAACAGACGACGGAGAAAGTGTCTCACCGAAGCTTCTCAGCCTCTGCTAGTCTCGAGGAAACTAGCATTATTTTGAGCAAGTTAGAACTCCCAGTATGTATTAATGTAACATCTATGTTTGGACGAACTTGAGGTGCAAAAGCATGCAGCGAGCAAGCTGCGTAACTGTTCCTGGTTGCATGAAAGCGATCTGGTGCCCCTTGACTTGGGCGTTTCATTGCAGCCTGCACGTTACTTTGTTATGCGAGATACATTTGTTACTGTTAATATCATTATCATTATTATTCTCGTCACTTCAGCAACGCAGCTGCAGTTGTCATCAGTTGTTGGTGCATTGTCGTTTTGCAATGCCGTGGAACAAGTGCTGGTGGCTGCCTCAGACTTTTTGTGCCGCCTGCCTTTGCTGGTCTTTCTCGTACGACTCGGCCGACGTGCTCTTGAAGTGCACGGGGTTTATCGACCGCTGTTGCCGGGGGTGTTTGGGCCACCAGGTCGCAAACGCTCAACGTGCGACGCTGGCTTCTTCTGCTAGTGTTGACACTGGATTCACAAGAACGAGTTAGAAGTCGGGTCAGACGGTTAGTTCTGTATATGATGTGCGCCTGGCAATTGACAAACGCGCCGATTTGACTCACAAGCTGCCACTTGTGATGCCAAATGGCTTGCAATCTGTCGGGTGTGACTTCTGCGTGACACCTCCAATGACAAGCTTGCCAACATCCATTTTTCGTTTTCCCCAGTGCACGTTGGCATATGCTTTGAACCTTGTTGATAACATGGCTTCACGTTTTGTTGCTGCAATCGTGGGCCATGTTTACGAGTTGTTCCTCCCCTGTACTCGATTGGCTTTGAACTGCCTTGCAGACGCCGTTTAGCCAATCGCGAGGCAGCCAGGACAAAAATGAGCTTGTAAACAACAAGGAGTTACTCAGCATAACTTCTTTTCGTGTTGCTATTATCAAGCTAAATAACCGGCGTCAAGCATAGGGTTAAAGGGTCGTAGAAAAACGTTACTCCACTAGCTTGCTACTCTGACCTAAATTAGCTCCATTTTAACATTGTAGTAACATTGCAGCATTTGTTGGCTGTAAAACGGTCTTGTTAGTTACTCAATACTGCCTCACATCATCTGGCCAAAACTTTCAGTATTCGACGCGACTTGTAGTCCCAGACCATGACTCACGAATTACTTACGAGCCTCTGAGCGACTCATAGCTTTTGCTGCGTTACAGTACCCGGTGCGCTGAAAGGAATGGTGGGTTCCAGTCTGAGCATACGTGGTGGGTAATTCTTACAGATTATCACCGCACCTACATTATCATTATTTTCTCCAAAGTGCAGCAAGCGTTGGATTGTGCCTACGCCATGCGTCCTCTTGATTGGCCACACTTGGATTGTTGTTTAGTCCGGTGAATTCACTCGCAAATGGATCGTAGAGACGACTGCGTTTGCTTGTCATAGCAGAGCTCTTGTTCGTTCAACCCTCGTAATGCTTACCTTTCGTCACGGTGACCGGGGCTTGTGCAATCCTTGGGCGCAGTTCAGAGAAGGCAGAGGGCAGCACACTTGTTCACACAGTGTCTCATCTGTGTGGAGGCTTGTGGGTTGTTCATCTTGGCCAGCTCGACTTCTTTACTTGGCAATTACTGGTAGAATGGTTAGCAGCGGTGGATGAACTCTCTTTTCGAAGCAAACTGTCCCAGAAAAGCTGTGCATTGCCTGTACAGTCGTGCAATGTTGGTTTAAAGTGAGAAATGTAGTGCCACATGCTGTCTTCCATGTTCCCTCTACAGCGTGTGCTTCATTGTTTTGTGCTGGACAGCTTGATGCATTTTGTTTCTTTGAGCGAGCATATGCACTTGGAATTTATTTTCCTTCAGTTTCACAACTCTTTCATTCGTGGCCTATTACATTCACGCACTGTTGTTTGGATCCGTTGTCTTAAAAAGGCAGCAGCAGGTCCAGGACAGAATCCACAAATAGCAACAGGACACGAGTACAACTCGCATGTTCAAGTTACAGACTATAGAGTCTGCAGTGGGGGTGCGAAATGAAATGGAAAAAATGGGCCAGGATGGGCTAGCAAGCTTAAAAATCAACTGGAAAGCATGTGACGTGTCATGTGACCATGCGCATGACATATATCATGTTTCCATAACAGGGACACATGGCTGCAGTTTCACATCTGGTGCAGGCATCAGGCTGCAGACCGAGGCATTCACAGCCTTAGTTGTATGCAGCACTCTTCTGCTCGAGGGCGCCAAAACTTCCCAGCAAACCACTTGTTCCCATTTCCCTCATTTTTTTTACTCACAACGGACCAAGTTCACACCGGGACACAAGAAAGCATCAAATCGTGAACGTAATTTGTATATCCTCTCCTTCCTTCAGACGTGTTAAAGTAGATGTCGCTATGAGCGAGCTTAATAGAAATTCTGGACTATTTGAGTTTCAACTCCGTGCCGTTGTTTCTTCACCTACCCACCACCCTTTTGCTGGTGACTTGAGCATGGCCTTACTGGTTGAGATTGACCTTTTTGACATGGTAAGAACGAGTTGGATACATTCGAATGAAATTAATCATTGCACTGCACTGGACACAGTGTTCCGATGTTGAGAGCAGCCATCCTTTTTCCGGGTGTAATTGATAGTGTGGCTGCAGTGGGCCAAATAGCTTAATGGCACTATCCCATTCATTTTATATATATGTATTTTTTTTTCATTACAACAAAATGCACTGATGCATTTAAAAACCGCATTCATCATATTCATCTTGCTCCGACACCTCCCAGTCTGCGAAGCAGTTTGACGCACATAGGCAGAAACCACCGACACACATTGTAGTATGGCCATTGTCACTGTCATCTTTCTCTTACCCTTTCCTGTCATTACCCATCTCTTCCCATCTTTTAAAGGGGCACTGGAGAGATGTATTCAGCTAACCTAGATTGGGAGGGTACACTATTGGAGTAACTGGAGAGATGTATTCATCTAACCAAGATTGGGAGGGTACACTATTGGAGTACTATATCCCCGTCAGGCACTGTGCGTACAGTTGTACGTGCCAAGGTAGTGCATCAAAAGTAAGAGTGCCGGCAAAAATATTTAGCGTAAAATGTGTCGTATACATCTTGGGACACTTCTGATTGGACCTCTGCTCTAAATTTGAATAATATGTGCAAGCTGTTTTTGCGAAAGAACTTAGAAGACCAGACGTCTTGGTGGTTGCTCAATGCCGGTATGTAATCACGTAGTCGGTTCACTTCCTTTCTGACAATGTTGTACGTCAGGCATGTTTTTTAAAATGCTTTCCAAGTATGCTAGACATGAAATGGTTGACATTGTGATATCCAGTGTTTCTGCAAGAGGATTCATGTATGGAGTACTACACATTTTGTAAACTTGACAAACTCACTGAAGCAATGAAAATTCCTAATGTCTTGTGCTGCAGTACGCTTTTAATGATTGTGAAGGTGCAAGAGGCAGGCGAAACGAAATTTGGCGTCGGCCAGAATTAGTTTGCGCCTGAAGAGATAAGGGTCAGCTTCACTTCTGAACCGAGGCTTGGTAAGCCAGGAGACGCGCACTAACAAAAAATGTGGACAACGATGCCACTTTGACATTTCCCCCCACTATCGCACAAATTCTGATGGCGACTACTTGGAATAGATAAGGGTATATAGAGGATTTAAAAAAAAAAGCAAGGACTAAATTGCACTTGACAGTACACAATGACTCAACCTGGCGACGTCAAGAACATTTATCTGCTGCGGTTCAGCGACTGGGCATTCTGCTGCTGAGCACCAAGTTGCAGGCTCAATGCCCGGCCACGGCGTCAGAGTTATGACGGGGGGCGGAATATGAAAATGCTTGCGTGCTTAGGTTTAGGTGCATGTTGAAGAACATCGGATAGTTCGAAACTAATCCACAGCCCCCCACTACGTCCCTCTCACAGTCCTAGTGTTTCTTCAGGACATTAAGCACCATCACTCAAGAACTCTTGTTGCGCAAGAATGGACGAAACGAATGAAAAAAGTCAGATTTGCGATCTCATACTGACACCGCTGATGGCTTGTTTGGGTACAAAATTTGGGAAAAAAGGTAGTAAAGTTTGGCTTTTTCCACTGATAATCACTATGCAGATAAGGATTTGAGAGAATCGGTTACCGCTGAAAACTGATAGAGCGTGTCCCTTCAGTGTCCCTTTAACTCCCACATGGAATACCAGACCATCAGTAACGCTTTCTTCTGGCCTCTCCACACATCCCATCATTGAAGGCATTCCTTTTCTGTCATCTTATCTCATTTGTCAGAAATGTTTTCGGTAAACAGTGACAGATGACCCGGAACTGCGCCTTGGACATTGCATTCATCGCTGTAAAGCACAAGACACACGATACAATTTCGCGTGCATTCTGACATGTGACCATCATACCCACAACTGCATCTAACAAGTTTCCACAACAAACACCATCGGGTTCTGTCAGGACCCACCAGGTCGTCTCGGCAGGTTGGACAGTTGGAGCGGCCCCCTCTCAGACACGCTGTGTGCTATGTCGGATTGCCGTGTCATTACTTACTTTGCTTTACACTGCTGAAGATACTAGTGCAGCACTTTCTTCATCCGATTCATAAGTTTTATGTTTTGGTTTCACGGTTTACCGCTGTTTGTGTTCATATTATTGCACAACATACGCACAGTTCCGTTTGCGCACATTTTTGACCTTGCACCTTCTGGCTTATTCCTCTTGTTCTTAGCTCATGAGGCCTTTTACAGCGCCTTTTCATCTGCCTCATCATTGCTTTCTCTCGTTGCATGGCATGGATGCTTGATTGTTCTCTGCTCGCTTTTAAAATGGGCAGTCGTCCACTTTTTTTTTTTTCTTTTTTGTACATCGAAGCATTTTATCCTGTGCTTGACCAACCTTTCTTTTACGGTTTTGGTCTGCATTTCGCGGTGTGTCATTCATGAGACTGCCTCGTTTCGTTGCTGTCTGTGTTAAATATTGGTGCTTGTGGAGCCTGTTCAGTACTTACCTAAGTCAATTTTCACTGCCTTTAGGAGTCAGAAATTTTTTTGCAAAGCTTACTGTGGGTGCAGCTTATTTTTGTTCGTTTCTTTCGCTTACTTACATGTGCGTGTAGTAGCCTTGTTTCTGTTTGTGCTCACATGTGTTGTGTGCTGACAAGAGTGTAGCATTTGCCTAGGCCTATCATTGTGACACTCAATTCACTTCTAATGCTGTCTACTTGAGTCATTTGGGCCCAGGTCAAATTGATACAGTCAGCTTGTGATAATTCAAACATTGATAGCTCAGAATTCTGGTTAGTTCAACCTAATGTCAAAAATTCTGGTGTGCCCACTTGTTTTCAATGCAGTTTGAACTATTCGAACAAAGGCTTTCAATTTAAAGCTTTTGGGCTTTGACAACAAAAAATGCCCAATGAGAGAATGGGTCATGAAGCATGGTTATTAGAATGTGTCAACGTTCTATATTCATACTTCTGTACACGTAGCAAGGTGCTACCTTACAAGTTGGTGCCAGCGGTACAGTTTTACTATTGTTGGGGCATTGGCAGACCCCAGGTTGTGCATTCATTTGTATACTTGCTCCAGTCCACAGACCTGAATATCTGTTGGATAGTAATTCAGAATTCTGTTTCTTGGACCGTGCATTATTCAACTTCTGATGACTCAAACGAAAGGATGTGTTATTTTAAGAGTTTTAATTAACACAAGTTGACTGTACATGAATTTCAGTGCTCGTGCATGGACACTATGCACTTTAGTTTGTGCCCCGAAAGAATGCTGCACACTTATGCCCTTCCACTTATGTGCTACTTTACATTTTTTCTTCTACTATTGTTAGTAATAGCTGTGCAGCCTTGGCGTGCATTGTTCTCTCATGCAGTGTTTTTTGATGTTACTTAAATTTTAAGTGTTCAGTTATTTGAAGCATTTCAAACCAAAGTTAAACAGCCTTCTGCATCAATAGCTTGAAGAACTGCCCAGGATCGTTTGATCCCAAATTTCTTGCGTGTGTATTTCGGATGTGAAACTTGTTACTTAACAGCATTGCATACACACCTGCGGAACACACATTATACCTATTTGCGGCACCACCTTTTAAGATAAGTTGGAACCAGGTGCGCTTAATGACAGCTGGGACTGTATTCTCGGTTGAACTCTTTTGGGGATGCAGTTGCCTTTGCGAGATTTCACGTGAGTTGACGCACGGTGCCAGGACCACTATTGCTTGTGTCCGGCGCTGCGTCAGAGAAAATTTTGTGAAATCATTTGTATCCTCGAAAGTGAGTGACCAAGAATACCGCTCCTGGCTGCAGATCACCACTCACTTGTTAATGCTTTTTTTATCACCATCTGTTTCACCACACTGCAATTATTGGATGAGTCAAGCCTATAAGACACAGAATGCTCGGAACAATGGTAGTGACGAGCCTTGCCTCTGCAATATAGAAGTATGGCTTCCAGCAAGCAGTAAGAAGTTATCCACTCAGCCCAGGAGGAAAAATGGGTTCAGTCAAGAACAACCAAAGTTTCATTATCCAAATGTTAACATTGTACTCAAAACTCTACACACCTCTTCCTTCTGAAAAGACCTGTGCTTTTGGGCTTAATTTTATTGTTGATTGCATGAAACTTAAGCTTAAGTGACTTAGGGCTTTGTGGTGCCTTAACGATGGGTTCACATGCTGAACTAAATCACAGATCTTGGCTGTGGGCAGTGCATCACCAAGGCATGATGTCACTTGTTTGTGGCAATAGCTTCATGTCAGCCATCGGCACTTAGCGATAAAGAAGGGTGCCTTCACACTTTAGAATTTTAATGCCACATTATTGAGTGTCAAACGCTGAGTCTTGAAACCAAGGTGCCATCTTTCCCTTTTTTCAGGGAGTAACGAATCCGAAGTGATTGCTTTGAGACATGACACCATCGCACTCTTTTCAAGATCAGTTTCACAGAGCACTCCCCAATGCGGCTGCCATGACTGGCATTTATCGCAGACCTATTGCTAACAGTTACACTTGCATTCTTAAGCCTTCTTCCTCATCACATGCTTTCTCGACTTCAGGGAGCAGACGGCAGTACCACAGCCCCTTTAGTAACGCTCCTCAATGAGGTAATGATACCTGCAATAAAGAGATCCTTGAAGAGCACTCCTCCATTGCAGTGCATTGAAAGTAAACGTTGAAAGTGCACATTTATAATATTACTAGACCGGAGCCACTGAATGTGGCACCTCACTGAAGCGTACTTGGCTCACAGGAAGGGTGTTATACTGCACTTATTAATGCCCCTCAGCGACATCTGCAATGAGGAGTTGCTTAAGAAACACCCCTCTATTCTCACACTTTGACATAGCCTGGAGCTGACGAGTTACTGAAGATGTCAACCATTCATAGCTGGTGTGTCCCTTCACGTTTTAAGGTAGTTTCAAGTGGAGAAATTTTCAGAAATGGTTAGCTCACGTTCTCGCATCTGTACTGCCTCAGCTCTTGTCATTCAGGAATACTTCCCACAAGCAGACAGCCCACTGACTTTTCATGATGTTACAAAAGTTCTTATGCGAGGTTCAGCCTAATGTTTACAAACTTGCAAATTCCTAATGCTGGGCAGATAAAAGGCAATGTTCTTGCCACTCCGGCGCTACGATTGTGTCACTGCTGGCACTGCTATTACTTGCAGTGTGCGCATACATGTTGAAACGTGGTGTTCGTACTGGTTCTGGGTTGACCGAGCTATCGCACGGTGCCGAAGTCGCTGCCTGCCATTGCTGCGCTCAATTGACTTTTGTGCCACGAGGCAATGCTGTGAACTCGCGTGATGCTCCCATACGCTTTTCCCTGCCACGCTCACCCATGTCTGTTCTAATGTAGTTGTGCAATTACGCATCATTTGAAAAAAAAAAAAATGAGCCTCCAAAGCTGTTATGGATGTGCAAGCAGAGGAGTCTGGCGAATTAGAATGCCACCAATGATGGAGGAGAAAGTTTTTAATCTTTTGAACCGTTCCTGTTGTGGTGATCGTTTTAAGCAAACTTGGTTTGCTGAACACACAGTTGTTGCGACGGACGCTAGCTCAATGCCCGTGTGAAGAATGACAGTCTGTAAACAGTGGTGCAGAACAACTCTTGACATTCCCGTTATGCACAGCGGTATGTCAGAGGTTAAATGCTGTATTGCAATGGTCAGCGCCATCTAAGAAACTGGCAAATGCACCAGTGCTGTCTGAAGACAATGCATCCAACTCCGTGCCTCCTAACAGCGTTGCACCGGGCACTAAGTGTGTGTATAGTGCCAAGGCGTGCATCTCCACTGGTGACTTCAAAGAACTGCGTTATTCTCTGTCCTGCCAACTCCATGCAGTGTAGGGAAGGCTTGGGTTTGTGTCGGCTAATCGGTAACGAGAGCTGGCTGTTTTGTTTTTAAAGCAGCGAGGTGGAAGGGCTTGCTCATTCAGCGGTACTAATCCTTCAGTCGGAATTGTTTGATCAGGCATGGACAGCGTAGGAGCCCTTCTGGTCGTCTTTTCTCATTGGCTGATGCAACTCATTGCTTTTGCTGCAGTGCGTTCAGTTAGTGAGATTACTCGAGTGTGACATGCAACAAAACCTAGGCCAAAGTAGGTAGTACATTGATTCTATTCTATTATCTATCCATACCAATTGTCAACAGGTTGCTATTGTTGCTGTATTTTTTTAACAGTGGGTTCATTGAGCGTTCTGTGCATGCTGCCCTTGAACTATGATGTATTTTTGTGTTTACCAACTGACTTTTAAAGCATCAGTGAGAAGATGAAACTTTCATAGAATATGTCACATTGACTCTTCTGGATACCTGCATATTCATGTCTTGATCGGGATGCGTGGTTTTCGTGTTGCCAGGGAAGAGACTGTTGTGAAAGTCAGGGCCTTAGCCCTCGTTTCAGCTGCCACCCACGCAAGTTCCCATCAAACTGGGAACGGTTCTGATCAGTGTATGCCACGTCGAACAACTAACGGGACGCCAGATGTGTTTTCCACCATTTTGGTCGTCATCTACATTGAAACTTTTCTTTGCACATTTGATCTTTGTTGTCATCTACGACGAGTGTCTGCAAGCAAGGAGGATGTATATTAGTGTGAAAGACTGTTGGGGGAGGAGCACGTCTCATTTGTTGAAAGTGGCGCTTTGCAATTGTGTTACCGCATCTGCTTATTTGCAGAGCCGGATGCCGAGTGTTTTGTGGGAACTGCTCTCTACTACCTTCCCAATTCAGTGGCAGTGATGCGCAAAAAAACGCAGGCTTTAATGCTTTGAGCAACACTCGCGTGATACCCGTTTCACCAGTTAGAAGTGTGTCAATTTAGTTTACTGCACTTATTCAGCAGCAGGAAGCTGCTGTAGACATATGCTAGCAGACGAAGTGCCGTTTTACAGCTTCTAGTACTGCATACAGCGAACAGAGATCAAATTAAAGGAGGCACCTGATCCCCTATGTGTATACAGGCTTTGTACAAGGCTACGGAATGTATTGTTGTCGCTTTTTGTGCAGACGAGCTTACACGTAGCTGCAAATGTTGAGTTGTAATAGTAATGTTTTCGGTAGCACGATTACAAAAGACCAAAAAGTGTTCGCTTTACCACAACTGCATTCTGCCTCCATTCCCGATATGCGCTGCCATTCTCGAATCCCTGGTATCCAGCGACGAGTGGGTGGAAGGCAGTTCCCTCAAAACACCGCATTGGGATTAGTTAAGATGCCGGTTTTGCAGACAGGCATTGCTTGCGAGTAATGCAACGTCTGCATGCTGCTGTGCCTGTGAATGGCGGAATCATTCATTTCATCTACAAGTGTGGCAAACCCATGCGCCACCAATGTTCGCAGGACCCGTGAGGGTTGACTGTGCCAAGTTTGTTCGGCGTAGCTCGTAGTAGTGACTTAGCGGCCTGGTCACTTAGTGAACGGATGCTCTGCTGCCTTTCTGCCCCCTCGAGTAAAGTTCTAGTCTTGTTGTGTCTTCACATTTGCATTTTTAGATTGTACTTTTTTTTTTTTTGTCATATAGGGAAAACAGGGGGCTTTTGCATTGTGTGGCATCATCATTCTGATGGTATACACGCTGTTATTAGAGAGAGCCTGCTTAAATACTCTGGCAATGGCAATTCATCAATGTATGTATTTATTCCACGACGTCAATAAAATGTACAGTTGTTTTAGTGACAATAAAGAGAGTCTGCAAAGCACTGCCTGTGCGGTGTGGAATACGGTGGCACGTACTTGAACCAGTTACTTCAGTGGACTTCGAAATACCGCAAGGTAACGCGAATGTGAAGTAATTTTGACCGTGCAAACAAACTTTTGATGACTCATTTCGACACACCCTGCCTTGGCATGCTGAACAATGCGAAAAAAAAAGAAAAAGGTTGGTACCGTCAGTTTTCAGGCTGTAGTTGGACGCAGAAGGTGCAGCGCGTGCCGTTACTAACGTACCGCGGAAACAACGCTCTGCTAAACTCAATGGTTGCAAGTTTTCCTCATACGCCGATCGCGTAGCAACAAGGCGGCAATGGCTTGTAAGGAGCACGCGAGGCAAAATACGCCGCGGCACAAGCAACAGGGCACTGGGTAGCATCGAAGAGCGAGCATCAAACAAGCAAACCATGGAACGAAGCGTATGAAGTACGTAGTGCGGTTTATACACACACTCGACATGCGATCCGGTATCATTACGGAATCTCGGGAGATTCCATTCTACGGGGAACGGTGTGCAGCGGCTCGAAATGGCTAATCGGCCGGCCACCCCCCCGTCGAGAGGCGCTAGTGAGCTTGCCCGAGCAACGAGGAATGCCGGGAAATCGTCTGGCTGCTGCGGCGAGTGATCTGCGTTCCCAATCGGCGAAAAGTTTCCGTAGTCTGGTCGAGCCCCTCGACGATAATGTAATGATCGTTTCCGACCACCCAGCGTGCATCCGACGAGCATGGAAGGAGACGTGAATGGTAGGTGTCTGTCGACGCTGGCTGGCAAAAAAACTTTGGAGGTATAGCCCCCCCCATTCGGTGAGAGGTACGGCGATGGGCAGTTTCCACTGGGCCCTGCCGCCCGGCCGACTGTGTTTTAGGGCCTTCGACGTCTCTCGCGAGACCGACATCGCGTGCCGGTGGCCCTCGACGGCTGTCAGAATGTCTTGTCTGGCAGCCGGCAGCCGGGACCTCTTGACTGCTGTCACGATGACCCCGATTTCTTACCCCCGTGTCTTCTCGTCTCGCAGGCACCAAGACACTTTTATTCAGGAGCGAGTGCTTCACTTCGTCGACGGTGAGTGCTGCTCGAAAAGTGCCGCCTCTTTTGGCTGGCCCAGCGGGCGGTCACGGGCCCGAACGCTGCGGTGACGTTCTCCGCCGACGCCATGTATAGGCCAGCGGGATCGGGCGGACCGTGATCGTGCACTCGGCCACCATAGCCAACGCTGCTGCTCACCGCCGTTCGTTGTTGTTGCGCAGGCCGATGGCGAGCCTCCGCGAAAGCGCCAGCGGACTTCCGAGGACTTCATCTCGTTCTGCAAGTTCATCCTCGAGTACGAGAACTACGAGAGCATCAAGCAGGAGGAACTTCAAGAGAAAGACGCGGTCAGCCCTTCCGACAGCTCGGCGGACAGCGTCGACAGCGTCAAGCAAGAAGACAGCGAGCAAGGTGAGAGGCCCTTGCGTGTGTCGCCGACACTTGATGCCGATCGAATGCGCCCAATGCGTGCCCCGAGCAGTTTTTCCCTGTGTTCGAGGCCCACATACGCCAGCCAGCGTCGCACAAAGTCCGTCGGCCGTCCTCGGGTTTCAATGGCGGCACGAACTTTCGTGGCTTGGGCGCGGTATCTGCGCCGCACTTTTCGATTCGTGGCCGATGCGGCAGGCCACGGCTGGATTTACACTGCTGCGGTTTTTTCCCGCAGCCTTTGGCGGTTGCTAAACTACTAACGCGCGTACGCCTGGTGACTGGCCGCCGCTAGGTTAATGCCGCATCGAGCCACAGTTGGCGCCGAAACATCGCTAGAAGGAGTCGCCCAAGACGCTCGCATACCTTGGTCGCACTTGCAACGTACGGTGAGGACGTATTTGAAGCTGGAAAGTCACTTTGTGCTCGGTGCCTGCACGCGTTCACCCACCGTTTCGAATCGTCGCTTCCCCAGCCCGTGAACTGTCGCACTGCAGCGGGGACAAAATAGAGCGCAAACGGCGACATGTTCAAATGCACTGCACAGTATTGCATGCGAGGCGTCAACGACTCGTGCACGTAAGTCTGTCACGGGCCAGGCGCACTGCATTGCGTTGGTTTCGGGCTTGTGCTGAATGACGGTTCTGCAGATGACCACCACATCTGTGCAGGCCATGTTGGACGTCTAGAAGTCGGAGCTCGCGTAACCTGGTAGATGAGAAGGTGTAGTGGCCGCCTGAAATACTTTCCAGTGTAAGAGGAGTCCTCAGTTTGACAGCAGAAGCCTGGCGCTGACGGCTGCACCGCAGCCGCTCTCGTGAGGTGCTCAGTCGTAATCCGAAACCAGAGAGGAGGTTAGAATTGTGTCGACTGACCACTTTTGGTGGTGGATAGTTGGAGAAACGGAGTAGGAGATGTTCTAACACCGCTACTCAAGCCAAAGTGCATATGCATCGGGTCTCAGTGCATCGCTGTCAAGCTACAGCAGGGTTTGCGAGCCGGCAAGTTTGCCTTTGTATACTGTGAGCCTACAGTCCTTATGTCATTTGGTCAAGTTGTCAGCCTATGCACAGCATTTCTTATTGCCTAGAGAAGACGCAACATGCTACATTGCTAGATGGCCTAACAAGTTGTGGTTACTGCTAAACAATCAGTCTTCATTATGGCCTCTCTGAATGTCAGTGACGGACGTGTCTAAAGCATGCCCCTGCATTGAATTGAGTTTGGAATGTGCACTGTGCAAGTTGTGTTCCGAGTTTGTGCATGTTGAAAAGCATGCAAGAAGGCAGGTTAGCTGTCTTTTTGCGCATGCTCTTTACTATTAATGTTGCTTGTTCCTTCTCTATGGCTCTCACGCTGCTCTTAATCAAGCAGACATCTTTACTATGAATGCATCCATCTGCCCTGTACATCTGGTCAGTTGACATTATATAGGTTGTATCTTTCAGAAGCTGCTATAATGTTGCTGGTTCTTTACTCTGCACTTTGTCCATACCGCCCAGACAAAGTGACATTAAAGCAACACAGCTTTTTCCACATACTGCTGAGTGTAGTTGTTTGAGAATACAATTAAAGACTCGCAAGAACAGGGATACTGCTTGCTTTCAATTGGACGTGGTTTACCTTAGCGCTCGTGCACATTTATGCATGTTGTCCTTACATTCTTCAACATTGTTTTTGAGCGTTTATCTAGTGCTCCTTTTTCCCAGGATAAGTTCTTTGGAACTGGTCACGATGCACCAAATACAAAAAAAAAAACTGTTCGTGGCATTCTGCAATGCTTAATTAGCCAGGAATTAGTGGCTTATTGGATGTTGCATCGGTGCAGCTGTGTAATAGGTGCTGCGACCACTTTCCAGCAACGGTTGAGTGCAGCTGCACTTATGTACTAAGTTTTTATGCATGTTAAGGAATCCCAAGACGTGAAAATGTACTATGCATGACCTAGCACATTTACGAGAGGTTAAAGAAGCCACATCAGCACGGTTTGTTTGCCTTGCTATTCTTTTGATCCCAAGAAAGTGCATTCACGTGTTCTCGTTACCGTGCAACCTTGCATCACGGAAATATTCCATGTTGCATGACAGCGCAATCTGTGTGACTTTGCGCTAAACGTCGCGTCTCGCTTGTGCTAGGGCTATGTATTCACCGCACAGCTATAAGCACATACTGGATGTGCCTGACTTAGTGATTCATGTATGAACAATTGCTACGCAATGTGAGAAGGGCAGCTCTTGTTCGAGCAGTAGAGAATGCTGCTGTACCTGTAATGCAGTCATTTATTCATGCAAACACATGGCCGCATAATGACTGCTTTTGGCTATAAATTGTGAAGCTGCCATGGGACACTTAAAAAGGCACACATTAGACACAGCCATTGATATCCAAGTTTCCATCGAGTAATGAAATGCATTAAGTGTGCATGCTGTCCATATTTGGATGACCTTGGGTGATTGCCAGATGGGACAAAGATGTAGATGCCAAGTAACACAGGCTTCCTGCGATTCCATAGCAAAGGATGAGCACAGCTTTCAGGTTCCTTTCAAAGAAACCCCAGGCCATATGTGTTTAGTGATGCAATTCTTAATTTGTACATTTGGATACTTTTTAAGGACAGTCTCGCGGACGTAACTGCGCAGAATTCAAACAAGTTTCGAATTGAGAAATTCTGAAGTCTCCGAGGCAGCTGAAAGATAAACTCTCCTGTCAAGGGGGGGGGAGTTGACACACTACGGCGGCAGCGGTATTTCGGTATGAAACATTGTGAACTCAATTGAAACACACCATTATTTTAGATTGGTCTGCTTTCTTAACGCCATCTTCAGATTCCCATAGCCTTTATGATAGGACTTGTTGCCTATGCTGTGTTGTGGTCTACCAATCAGTGGCATGCATTTTGTTGTTGAATGCAGCAGCACCAAAGCCAGCCATCTTGACAGCAACACTTTTATCTTCCTTCACAACTCTGTAACCCTGTACATGTCACCTCAGAACTAGTCCCATGGCAAATACAGTGCAGGGAAATATCAGTGTTGTAGTTCATAGCTGGGCAATGAATTGACTACTCTCCAACCAAATGCAATTTTGGGCATGTATTTGTCCTTCATTGTCCGACTCTAGTAAAAGCCTTTTATCTAAATTTTTTTTTTTTTTGCCTTAGTTACTTTCCTGCATTACCTCATTCCAAAAAGTAGCTATGCTGAGAGTCATCACAGACAAGGCAGCAGTGTTGCCTCTGAATGCAATGCACGGTTTATATTTTGTTGTGCATTTATACTTCACTTCAGGGCTAGCTGTGTTTTCTGGAATGTGATGACATACAAATTGGGTAGAACAGACGTAGTTATGGCATTTCATTCATGAGACAATAACAAGTATGTTAAGTATGACTTGTCTCGTTGGCCCGTCTATGTGTTATCACAAACATGTGACACTATGAGGAAGCCACAATCATTGCATGATGATCATACATTTCTCTGCCTGTAACGTGCTGAACTTCACGATTCTTTAAATCGGTAAACAATATTTTTAGCATAATCGTGACCCAGACTGTATTTAGATTTTAGATATTTCAAAGCATAATGGCACCTATCTCCTATGTTGTGCGATGTAAATTTGCAATTGGTGTAATTTTTGCAAATTTGTCACTCGCTTCTTCATTCTGCCTTTTATTGTAAGTGATGTGCAGTATCAACACTGAAGCAACACTAAAGCAACACAATCATTTCAGAGTGGTAAGGTATTCTTTCAACAATTTTTGCATTTATTTAGTGGGAAAAGTTTGATTACTAGCAAAGAAAATGAAGGCCTAACTTGTTAAAATAAAATGCAGTGTTGATGGTGAACATTAGTTCAAGGGTTTCAAGTATTTTGGCATGTTACAGTACATTTTTCTGTGCGGGAAATATCCTCACAACTTGCTCATTGAGTCCCCCCCCCCCCCCCTTTTTTTTTTTTTTTGTTTTTACTGTTAGAAAGCATTGTATCCTCCTTTACTGATAAACAATTTACTAATCCCAAGCAGACTCATGACTTTTGTTATCCCTGATGTGTAATCACCTAACTTAACCTAATATCCACCTTTAGCGTTCGTTAACCCTGCAATGCCCAGCATGTCTACATGCTGTGCCACATTCTTACACTGAGATGCAGTCTCAGGATTTGAGCACTGAGTGACAAGTGGGAACAGGCGCTACAGATATTCAACTATTGCAAGGCATGATGTCATGAGAGGTGGCTTTGCCATCAGTTTCAGTGCAGGCAAGACAGATCTCCGATGAACCCTACTGCTAGTGAACAACTTTTCAAAGGTTGTGTAGTGAGGATAAATGTGGCAAGATGCAGAGAAGTGAGAGTTTGAATGCATCCCTCGTTGCCTGCACTGCAGAATGTCAGCCTGTTCTGTTTGTACGAATGTGTGGCTTGTCTACATGAAGGGTCAAACGAGTGACCGGCGAGGCATAGTATTCCACTGGTGGATCTGCAGCAGTTGGCGAAACCCTCGAGCAAGTGCTCTGGTTTGGCACATCCATATCTGATATGCGGAAAGCAAAAATGCTTCGTGCCAAGTTATTGCAGAAACATCATTTGGTTTCTGCGGAGTCTTACGTTCTTTTGCAATTACTGAGGCACCATGGCGATTTCAGCGTCACTACTTCAAATGATAATTAAGTCTGCATCAGCCTAAAGTACAGCCATCATAAAACAGAAAAGCAAGAGTATGTCAATCGAGTGCCACATTGACATAAACGCAGCCGTCATGGAAAGTGCTGTGGTCTGGTGCTTCCATGAAGTGTTAAGTTAGACGAGACTAATCTCGTATGCTCGGCTGGCAGAAGTGCACTGTGCATTTGCGGTGACGAACGAGCAAGCGCTCCGATGCCAGGCGTGTTGGTTCATAGCGTTGAAATGCACGAACCTCCGCAGATCCACCGGTGGAATGTGAATTCTTCGATCCGGAGCAAACTGCTCCCGTCAACTGGTTCACGAGTGCTCACTTTGCCCCACCCCCCGTTTCAGTTGGCAAAACCTTGGGCTGCCCTGCCGCGCCACCCGAACGTGCCACTGTGCAGCCCGCAATGAGCCACGTGCTGTTAATGCAGTCCGACGGCTTGCGTGAGTTTGAGCGCCTGATCCATATTTTGTCACTGTGCATCCTGTGCGGCGGTTGTCCGTTCAGATGTTTCATTTAAAAAAAAATTTTTTTTTTTTTTTTAAGTTGAGAATGTGGCTTGTCACTTGGCGAGAAAAAACAAAGGGGGCATTACAGGGTTTGTTGTTTACGAGCCGTGCAGAGCTTGAAGGCTTAGTGGCACGGGAATGAAAAGCATTCCAAAACGAGCACAGTTAGATGCAGCCTCCTTATAGAATGGGCATCTCTAGCTAAAGCTTGTTTGTTGTGCCCAGTGTTTCAGAGCCATCTCGGCTCCTCCTACAGGAGTGACAACAGACAGGAGCTGCAGGTTTCGTTAAATAGCTGATGAAAGGGAGTAGGGGCTGCCAATGGTGAGAGTATACCGCGTTTACTCGCATAATGCTCACACTTTTTTTTTTTTTTCAGCGGAAAATAGATGCGAAGTTAAGGGGTGCGACAATTATGCGGGGAAAATTCTCCAGCGTAATTTGAAAAAATTCCGCCTTGATGGCCAATGTGGAGGTGTGAGCAAATACGTGGTTTGTTGCAAGCTTTTATCATCTATTTGGAGACATCACCTAACCTAACCTTCACAGCTTCCTGCACTCCGAGAATTTGTCCACGTGCAGGCTTTCTTCACCTACACCTTCAATTCAGGTGTTTCCTTTCCCCTCCCAGTGGTTTCTATGTTACATAACCCATTGGAGAGGTGGCCCACGGCTTAGATCTGCTAATAGCAGGATGCAAACATGTAGCCAGCAATGCCATCTGCCGATGGTGCTATCAGCAGTGGCATATGCCTGAACTGTAATAACACCTCTGTCTTAGCACCACCTTCCCATTGTGAGTCGTAGTTTTCACAAATGCTGGCTTGACCTCGGGGCATGAAAGCCGACCAATGGCAGGGTGCTTGCGATCTGTTGATGTCTGCATCGACGAGTGCCTGTGACCCAGGATCAATGCACTGTGGTGTCGATTGGCCTAGCGAGGAGGTTGAGGCACACAAGAGTTGTGACTCTCGTTTATGTGAAGGTGGACACGAGCCGAATTCGGGCACCTAGTTGGTGCAGTGCACCCTTGTGCTCTCACCGATAGCACCAGTGGTTATCAGCGGATGGCACAGATGATACCGCCGGCTACGCAACTGCATTTTGCTGTTAGCAGATGTGAGCTCTATGCACCAATGTGAAATAGCAAATAATGCCCCTTCCCTTTGTTCCCTTTAAAAATTTCATTCGTACCCTGCATGGCAATGTGTGGTTGTGTGACCTTGTTTAGGCATGGCTTTGTTTGCAAATGAATCCTTCCCTGTAGTAACCGAGTGGCTTTGCCGAGATGAAGCAAGTGTGGAATTGGGAAATTACTGGTGTGGATCTTTTTTCGCACATTTCACACGGAGCAACACAATGCAGTAAACTGGCTCATCTCTTAAGCTATTTTTAGGCTGAAACTTGAGGAGCCACACACCGATTGTCCTTACCACGCACATTCCAAGGAAGGTGCAAAATTGTACTCGTGTACGCACAATTCTCGGGCCGCTGCACACGCCTCTTTGGGTGTGTTGTCAAGTCATTTTGCTGTAAGGAAGTGAGAGTATTTTCCTCTGGCTGTGCTGGGGCAATGGTGGTCCATTTTCGTGTTTCCACTGCAAAGCTTTTGCTTGATTTGGAGCTCATGCTCTCAACTAATATGCTTTGGCAGTATCGTTTTCATTGTGGTACCAATTGGCCTAGCCAGGAGGTTGAACAGGTAGAGGTGCCGTAGGATGCAAGAACTGAAGCGTGGATGCACTTCAGTAGGTATATATATATATTATTATATATATATATTTTTTTTTTTTTTCATTGGATAGTTGCTGAGCACATTAGGGGCATGGGCTGTCATGTCTTGGATGCCTGTACGCTCAACCCCTCATTAAGTGGTAAGTGGGCAGTGCAGAGCCCTGACCGCGATATCTGTGTCGCTTGCCGCAGGAGGGGGCTCCTTGTCCGAGGTTACCACGCTGGCGGACGACGACTCTCACGACCTGATCACCTGCTTTTGCCTGAAGCCGTTTGCCGGCGGCCCATGATTGAGTGCTCCGAGTGCCTCACCTGGATCCACCTGTCGTGCGCCAAGATTCGGCGCAACAACATTCCCGATGAGTTCACCTGCCAGCGCTGTCGCGAGGCCAAGCACACGACGAGGCGCTCGCAGCGGATACGTGCGGGCGGCACGACGCCGCCTCAGCGGCGAAGGCCCTCGACGTGACAGTGTTGACGACGACCGTGTGTGTGCGTGACGGTGCGGACCTCACGGGATTTGGGGGGGGTGCGCCGCCACGTGCCGGCACTCTAGTCTTCTGCTCGGGCCTCCCGGTGACCGCTGTACAGACTCGCGGTGTGCCTCGGGCGCGTTCCTTTGCCTCCCCCACGGGGGCAGGCCTTCTGTGTGGGGGGGTGGTGACCCAGTGTGTGTGGCTGAGATAAAGAGCTTGGCTGTTTGGCATCCTCGCACACTTTCCCTGGCCGGCCTACGGTGGGGATAACGCCACCTGCGGCTCTGTGTACTCCGTGCGAGTAGCTCAGCAAGTGCTTGCCTCTCATTTGCTTCCAGCTTAGACGAAAGCAAAGAGGGCGACGACAAGATAAAAGATACAAACAGGCTTTTACTTAGTTATCCTACGAAGAAGGCTGACAGTGTACCTAGTGTTCCGTGAACAGAGTGTCAGGTGTACATGACTCGAGCTAAACTGCTGGCTCGCTAGTGCCAAAATTTCACACACAGGTAATGTTGTCTGATGTTTGCCGTAACAGTGACCGGAGGTGTTGCTGTTTGCTTCGTTGCATCAAAATGTTTTTTTTTTTTTGTGTCACCACAGGCTGCGCGCACTTCAGGTTTTTTGTGAACAGAAACGAGGCAAATAATGACCGCAAATATGGTATTTAACTAAACCCACCAAAAAATTCTACCTGTGTGTGGAATTTCAGGGGAAACGGCTAATGCTCTAGCTGAAGGAGTCGTGCGTGCCTGATGCTTCCATCTTTGGAACACTCTGTACACACATAGCACGTGCGCTGAGAGACGAAGCCTGTTGCCCAGCTCTCTTCCCCGCATTATGAGCATGTGTAGTGTGTTTGTACTGTCTTCTTCACAGAATAAGCTACACTTCATTTCATACGCAGCAGAGGCTAGAGAGACCTATCTCACTTCTCACATTTATTTTCGCAAAAAGTAGTGCGTCACATATGAAAGAAATACAGGCACTCATCGTGTAATTCGATGGAACATTGTCTTATATTTTGCTATTACAAGGAAGGCATTGCGGATTCGTGCTTATTTACCATCCAATGCGTGGAGTGACACATTTTGGCATCAGTGGATACAGTGCAGTGCTTGCGGCCAGAACATGGTACTACTTTGCATACCGGAACTGCAAAATTGCACAAATAATGCCCAATTCGACGTAACCTTTTGTCCACAATTGTAGTTTCAATATAAAGTTGCTATCCGTAGTTTAAAGCGTCGCAGATCAGAGACAAGGGCACTGCAAAATGTGAGAGACACTTCTGTGACCACACTAGACTGTACTATACTTGCGTAGATTTCGTGGCATTGCCATGCCAAGTATAAAATGGAGTATAGATGGAAAAGACCACCACTTCATGTGCTCTCTTGTCGTCGTCCTCCTTGCTTGTGCGATATTTCTAGTCGAAACAATGTAGTATGCTTCCAACCCGAACGGGAGTACCATCCAGGGGCTCTGCTGTCATCTGCTTTTGATTTTGACAGTTGCACTTTTATCGGTACGCCCAGTGACTTAGTGTGGTAACTAACGTGTTCAGAAATATACCTCTAACTTGACACCGGCGATGACACCTGGCGTGAGCGTGCCCAAGATGATCATTGCCTTTCCTTCGGCACGTTCACATCTTGACCAAGTGAAGCATGGGCTTCAAGTTGAGGTACATTTTTTATAAATACACGGGTAAGTTTACACGTGGAGACTCACAAAAGCAAGCAAACCTTGCATTCTTCCTCTTAATGCACATTTCCACACTAAACCAACCCGGGGAGTCTATTTCGAGCGTGTTTGTGACGCAGAGTTTCCTACTAAAATTACTCGAAGGGATTCTGGCCCTATAATAGCCCAGCTACTATGAGAATGATCAGCAGTACATAGATTCGTCTAATCTTCGTGCTTGTGGCTTCATCTATTGCAATTTATCTGCTCTTATCGGCCTAAATTTCTGAGCGATCAGATTTTTCTTAATGCGTAAACCAATAAGAATAGTATGTGCACATGCATAATCAGAACATAGTTGCATTTATTAAGCAACACTTTGATAGGCATGATTAATATGCAGAGTTGTTTGGAGCCAGAAGGACATAGTTAAGGCAAACACGCACTACGATTCACTCCCACGATGCCTGAACTGCCATGTCTGTAGCTCCCGTAGAAATTAGTGCCCGATTTCCCTCCAGGGAGTCTTGTTGGAAACTGGTTCGTAACACCAATTGTGGGTTCAGCTAATATATGCGTAATAATATACAGATAATATATTGTTATGTGAATGTAGAGGCCAGGCTCCTACAGCTACCAATTTACCTAGTTGTTAGCCATCTGCTGCTTAAACACTGCCACTGTAAACACAGAAAGGAAGTTTTTTTACTCCGTGCGAGGACAAATACAGATCCTACAGTGTCACCACATTTCTGGTATACTCGGAGTCGTGCATTAATGCAGTTGCACAAGTCTTGCCTACATATTCATAAATACTTAACTTGAAGCCCGTTCTTCACTTGATTTAGATTACGCCTGTCGTGAACGCGTGGAGGAACGCAATGAGTGTCCTGGGCACTTTCATGCCAGGCGTCCTTTATGAATACGGCGGTTACTCTCTCATGTACAGCCTGTCTCAAAGTAACAAAGCTGCTACATGTCTGAGTGGAGGTAAACCCAGGTCAGATTTCTTATTCCTTTGGAGTTCCAGGCAATGGAAATATTTGGAGTTTGAGGATGAGAGCTTGCCTTTCCCTCACTGACAGACGTTTTGGCGATGGCAACCATGATAATGACACGCTCATTGCCGATGGCCAGTTGCAGTTTGCATAAGAGAAGTTTGCAAATACAGACCTAAAGCTTTTGAGCTGTGCAGTTGTAACAGGAGGCGGACTGTTTAATGTCGGATCAACGGCACTCACGCATGCATTGGATTCATTGTTTTTGACAAATACTGCACATTCTATGCTGAGTTGTTCTCTCGCTGCATGTCATTGTAGAGAAAATTGTTCACATCTGGCACATCAGGCTTTGCAGTTTGAGTTGCATGCAGTAATATCAGCCATCTGGATGTTGCATGTTTCCAGCTGCTATTAGAGAAGGTCTTGGCAGATTCGTGACCTTATGTCAGCATTAGATATTAGGGCGTCAACGCAGTGTTGCCTTTCACAACTTCGCAGAATCATATTTCACCCTCGTAGGTCTGCTGCGTCGTGGACGCCACTGTATTTCTTTCAGCTGTGTGTGTTGGACAGCTTCAGCGCTGTATTTGTACAGTCGGCTTCAAAAGTTTTCAAACCACAGGTTCTGGGAAACAGCTGATTATTTCCAGCTGCTATTAGAGAAGGTCTTGGCAGATTCGTGGACCTTATGTCAGCATTAGATATTAGGGCACCAAAGCAATGTTGCCTTCACGACTTGGCAGAATCATATTTCACCCTCGTAGGTCTGCTGCGTCGTGGTGCCACTGTATTTCTTTCAGCTGTGTGTGTTGGACAGCTTCAGCGCTGTATTTGTACAGTCGGCTTCAAAAGTTTTTCAACCACAGGTTCTGGGAAACAGCTGATTATTTCAGCAGCCTGTTGTTTGTATTTCTAGCATGTACGAACATAGTGGTATATGGTTTTTACTGGCCACGGCCACAAAGGTTATAAAATTCCAGATTTTCTCCGCTTTAAGTATGTAAACTTTTGATGCTGACTTGTAAAGTTTACCTTTGTGTGGCCACACTGGGGTTAAAAGGAGCGCCCTGAACCGCAAATCGAAGCAGCATCTGTGAGGCAAACAAAGCTCAGCAGAACCCATCAAAACGTAAGTTGTCGTGAATAAGATCTGGCGTAAGTGAAGCACATTCAAGTAGCACACTGTCTTGTGCTTTCAAACAAGTACAGTTTGCCATGCAAAGGTTTATAGCTTGAAATAGTATCGGTCGCATTGTTCTGCCAATGCGTAGTACCTAATGCTTAAACTGGTTAAACTCGAAGTGGTACTGGTTGAGAGTGAATTGCCTCTGTGGAAATGTTCAAGGTTCTCAGTTATAGTTGAGATAAAATAGAACTCGGAAATGGGTTCTCGTGAAATTTAAATTCAGAACCATGTTTGCGCTCTATCCGTTCACGTCTTTTTCCTGTGTTTGTCCGTTTGTACGCGCAACGCTTCCCGATAGGTTCATTCAACAGCATTCATTGTGCTTCTGAAGATCACTATGACAGGTTACTTTCTGTGGTGACAAGCTAGGGCAACTTGCTGCTGCATATGGTTAAAGTTGAAATTTATTGAGTTATAATTTCAAAGCAGAAGTCCCAGAGTGGGTGGAATGTAAGGAAGACCTATGAAATAATGGAAACCTTAATGTAATGTGGTATCTATAACACACGCAAGCAACAAAGGCAAGTATGCATTTCATGCAAAATCGAAATTCAATATATATGGTCACCAGAAAAACAAAATGCACACATTGTATACATACGAAGCATAGGCAAAATAACGATCTACATTAATGGTCAAATGCATCGATTTTGAGTGTGAACATTCTTATGTGCCTTATTATATGTGTAAAAGAAAAGCCGTACTAGGTACTTGACGTAAGCGTGGAAGAAAAGCGCATTCTGTGCGACATTTTCTACAATTAGCAGAGCAGTGTTCATTGTAAGCTCTTGTGTTGTGTTTGACCTTCAAGCCCCTTCAAACGTTTGCTTCACGATGTTGGTATGCGATGTCGGCACGTTGCTACTGCATTTCTCGAAATTCGCATTCCTTGTAACCTATGTCCTTAATATGGCGAAGCACGGTATGCTTGCGATTCCTTCAGCAGTTTACAACCACCGAGTTTGTTCATTGTTTGCTACATAAACTTTGTTTCTCGCATTGAAGTGATACTGCAGCGGAATCCAAGCTGAGCTTATGCATGTGCGAAAAGTTTCTATGAAGTGTAAAGAACAGAGTTGTTGCAGATGCTCTATAGAGAGGTAGGTATCTATGTGCTGTACAGGAATCTCTGGGTAATTAATTTGAGTGACTAATCAAGGTGTTTCAATTCATGGGCAAGCCAAAATTGCACCTCCTCGTGCAAATTTGGCTTACAGGTGTGCCAGTGAAGCATTGCCAAATTTTCAGAATGGCTTGGACGCTGCTCACCAAGATGAAGGTACGTTTGTGCTTGTTATCCTAAGTGACCAGCAGACCAGACTTTCAGTTCTCTCAGCTACTGTCATGGGTAAGGCCGAGAAATACAAAAAAGAAAAAAAGGTGAGGCTATTATCTAAAAAACTGACAACCAGTGTGCCGGAGGTGACGATGTAGATGGTGAAATGGTTTGGTTGGGCTGTGCCTAGGGGTGTGCAAATAGTAATTTTGCGACCGAGAATACAGATCGAATAGTGCCAGAACGAATAGGATATTGGATACTTTTTGAACAGTTTTCAGATAAAAACACTGCTTTTCACATTTGTTATGATGATGACAAAATGTTTATTCAGAAGCGATCAACATTTTATATAAAATTATGTTCATATCCTATATATAGTAGTGTCTGTCATAACATTGCAGGTTATGAAGCGCTTTATTAAAAATTCAAATGGAGCATTAGGAACAAATAGGTAGTTTCCTTGCATACCTAGTGTCCTTCAAAGAGTGCAGATGTTTGTGGTTTTAGAAGGAAAAGTCTGGCTCCACGAGCATGTATAGCGTGATCCACCATGAATAATAATAACTGTATTGCAATGGAAAAGATTTGGAGCCTCTCAGTCCAGTGCCCCACTGGCTGTAACTTCTCACATTTTATGTCCACTATGGCCACTGGGATTAAATTTCCCGCATTTTTCTCAAATTATATGTCTGTTGCACACACTTTAGGACTCAAACTATTTGAAGAATACTCGTATTTACTAATACCGACTACTTGATTCAAAGATGGAATTATGCTATTCATATTATTCTAATTTTTCTACCATTCACACACCCCCCAGCTTATTCAGTGTGCAGCTGTGAGGCGACAGCAATATATATATATATATATATATATATATATATATATATATATGAATGTAGTACAGTATGGGCCTCTTGTTGCAAACTTCTGCGTGGAGAAGACTAAGAAATCAAGGTCCTCAGTGGCAAGCAGTTTCAAGAGTGTTCAGAAATGTTTACTATAGACATCGAACTAAAGTGTGTGTGTGGCAAATTGTGGTGCGGAAAAAAACGCTACTTCGGCAGCCATGTGGGAGCACAGCTGAGCGTCTGTGGGGTAAGGGGAGTGAGGAGAGAAAGAAGAGAGTTAGAAAGAATTTTGAAGCGACACAGCTTCAGGTTCCTTATTTTATGACAGCGCTACCACTGACCACAGCCTGTTTACTCTGTCTAACGGACGCTCCACTTGGTAGCGCGAGAAAACGTGGCTTTTGCATCGGAAAGTCCGGCCGACGACTAAATAAATGGACGAAACAGCCAAATAAGGCGATTTTATAATACTGCGGCACATTGTTGATGTCGTGACGTACGATAACGTGTTGGTACAAACCCATGACTAGAATGCACCGAAGTGCCGTGTGAATGGCGGTCGCGTTTCTCCTGGAATAGTGCTGAGCGAAACACGGCAGAGTGTGTAGTGAGTGACTGTTTACTTCCACCGATGGTCAAGACGCATTCCACAGGATTCGAGGCTGCACTTGTCTCCGTGCAAAATATGTCGTACAACCACGGTGTGAGAAAACGGATACAACAGACGCATCTGCACAAAAGTTCCGTTCAAAATGCGCGGGACGTCAAAGCTCAAAACCTGAGACGTCAAAATAGCACACTTGCACGGCTTTCGTCATAGCGCAGCTGGCCAATCCGTTTCTAGCTGGCGCGCGCCTTTATGGAATGACGGCCGGCACCGCGAGCCACGAACTACGAACGCGTCTAGACTTGCGTGCCGTTAATCACTGAAGTTGTATGCTGATTTTTTGCTTGTGTCAATTTCCTACCAGCATATTGTCTCACGTACGAGTGGGCACGGAACTCTCGTCATAAACGTATATCGACGCACCAAGCCTTGCGGGACGAATTTCCCGAAAGCTACGATGCTTCGTAACATGCGGATTCAGAGAGAGCTGGAGATGCTCAACTCGCAATTGCCTCCTGGCATCGTGTGCAACCCGGTCGCCGATATGTTGGACAGCTTTGAAGCTGGTGAGTATCTCGTTTACAGAGCACGAGCGGGCGTGGGACGCGGAAGCTGTGAACGAGTCGAGTATAACGGAGCGCAAGTATTGTTTCGTTTTCACTCCGCAATTATCACGCTTTCAAGAGCCCAGTTCGTGTTAGTGCCCACGATTAATGTCATTTTCTGAGCCTGTCTATGCTTTCGATCGTTGCAGCCATCACCGGAGCAAGCGGAACACCGTACGAAGGCGGAACCTTCAAACTCAACATTCGCATCCCCGAAAGGTGCGGCCCATGCACCCCGCGCTGTTGCTGTCATCTCTCGTATCTCGTTTGAAACTACTGAGCGCATGCCTTTCTCGTACAGAATGTTCACCCGCATGCTCAACGACACAATCCACTGGTAGGATGATTATTAGATACGTAGATAGAAGTGAGGTGCTGATCGAATTCTATATATATATATATATATATATATATATATAATATATATATATATATAACACACACACACCACAACCGGTTGTTTCTTTATAATCTTGTTCAGCAGCCTTGTAAAGAAAATAAATTTTCGCGCCGTTACTTAACTGCAACGTAATTCGATTTTCTTACTATGTAGCCAATTTACGAGTGATGAGTTCGACACTGCTGCCGCATGACAAGTTGCTTGCTTTATGTTGGTGGTGCGCTTATCTCATAATGCAGTACAATATAATTTATGATCAAGCACCACTAACAGTGCAATGCTTCCAATATTTCAATATTTATTTGGCAGAGTGATTGCACTTTGCACCAAATATTGGCCGACTTTCCTGAGTGCGCAGCCTGTTGCCGCAGGTATTTCTGCACGGAGGTGATGATTTGTCTCTGTGGTGGCACTGTGCAGGTACCCGTTTGAGGCACCCGTGGCATGTTCCAGACACCGGTGTACCACCCCAACGTGGACTCTACGGCCGCATCTGCCTAGACTGCTCCAGATGCCACCGAAGGTGAGGCAGGCGATGGGATTCGGGTGGCAGCTAACAATTACGTTTTGTCATAGCCACTTGAAGCCCAAAGACAGCTCAGGCATATAATTGTTTTCAAGTTGGTTTGTATATTACTGACTGGTATGCTACAAATGTGAAACACCCTGATGTTTGTATAGTAAAAGTTGCTTTTCTTGGCCCCAACACAGAGATTATGTTTTGAGGGTGCACGTGCCCTGATTGTTCTTGCTTTTTCTTTTTTTTTTTTTTTTGTGATGGCAGAAGTGCTTTTTGTTAGGAGTAAACTTTAATTAGAAGTTGGCGCTTATTCTGTCGTTTTCTCTTTTTGTTGTCGTCATTTTGCACTCCTAAGGCATCACGCAATCCTACAAGTTCACCCAAATATCAATTCTTGTAAACAGAGAAAGTGTAGCATCGCATAACTAGTTAGGATGTTGATGCTGCATTCTGGATTTTCATGCCAACGTGCAGTATTTGGAATGCACCCTATGGTTTTTTCGTATGTGAACACAATGGTCTAGATTCTCCACCACTGACGCTAAAATATAATTCACTTCCATGCAGCTGTGCATGCATCTGACTTAATATCCGGGATGAATATTTTATGTAATCGCTCAGGAGTTAATTTCGCAAAGGATTGGCAATATTGTGCAATATATGTAGTACAAGCTAGGGGTCTCTGGAGAATCGAGCTTATGCTCAAGAACTCGCATAAAGGTGAGTACTTTATCGTGAGTACTCCCAAGTGATGAGATTACAGAAAACTTATTCAGGAGTGTCGACGGAATTTTCATATAATATTCTGGGGATTTGTCAATTCTAGATAATTCGGGGGTAAAAAAAAAAAAGAATTTTCACACTGGTTGCTTTGAATTGGAGAAAGTGGTAATTGCAGCACTTATGATAAATGCAGTGGTATGCCAGAATGGAGCACATTTCTGCAGCCGGACCCACACAAGCTGCAAATAATGGTGTCTTTTGCTGGTTTTGTTAGTGTGAGCCTGGATGGGTGGTTGGAATATTATGAAACTGCCGATTCAGTCAAATGTGATATAGTACATCGCACCTGATTTACAGCGTACTGAAAATTACGGGATGGTGTAATAACCTTTTAACCCACTAATTTTTCCTTGTGCTTGAACCTCTAGGGTCATAGACTGCCAGGAAATTATGATAGAAATAGTCATCGAAAACCTGGAAAAACCAGGGAACTTGAAAATGCCAACACAGTAGACACCCTGTCATATTGGCTTAACAGTATGCGATCCCTTTTCTTCTAGCAAGTGCAGTTCGAACATCAAGAAACAAGCAGTAGCCTGCTGCTACCTATTGGAAATGGGCTCATTTATTTCAGCTAGTCGGTTATTTTACCTGGCCCTCTTGTTTTGACTGCCAGCATGTAACATGACTGCCACTGTTTTAACATAGTTTTTGTAGTGTGTATTGCCTTCATGAGGTTGCTTATGCAAGGGTTGAAATATTTGTCAAATACAGTGAAAGCTTTTTTTAGCCATAGTGATGTGATTCCCAACATGGCTACCGCTCAATATACAATGTATTTACTGCCCGTTTAATTCGTAGCCACTCATTGCGCACTTTTCACTAAGGTGCTTCAGTTTGGCTATCATTACATACCAAACATGTTCTACAGAGCGGCGATCTTGCTGTTAGCCTGAAATTTCACGCTGGCCTCCATAGATCACATATATAAGTGATGGTGACATTGGCGTAATTGCTACTGCATGAATGCAACTCTGAATTTATCTCATGTGGTAAAAAAAAAATGCGCTCCAGGAAAGATTCAAATTCATGCGGCATACCGGCATTAGTTCAAGGCTGCTGTAGTGGCAGGCAGAAATGACTGTCATTTTGTTCTTAACGAAACCTTGTGGTGTCACATTAATTGTAGAAGTATTCTTGTGACTGGAGCTCTACAGAACTTCAGACACCATGGTGGTAAAGAATGTGAGGCTGGGCCTGACATCCAGGACTTTGTAGATGCGTAGGGTACAGCTACTAAAACGTTCGCGTTCGCATCACAATTTAAGCGAAGCGTCTCATATTGAACGGAGCTATGGGCGATTACAAGTTACCCTTCTCCCTAGCCATGCTTTCTCCTCAACTCGTTCTCCGAGTGATCGAGACTAAGCTCCGCCTTCACTGCGTCATGTGACATCACGTCGTCTACTTCCGTTGTCTTGGAGCCAGCGTGCGAAGCCTCTACAACCTCTCTGCTAGCTGCCGGCCGTCGATCCCCAGCAAGAGCTATCCATGCAGCAAGGCATTGCGAGCATTCGGTTGCAGTGCCGAGCATGTCCGTATTTCGGTAACCACAGGTGAGCTGGACGTTTTGACGGATGGGCAGAGGCGTAAACTAAAGCCCCTCCATACTACTACTCCTGTGATGAAGGAGCTTTAGGGTAGATGTATGCGAGTGGGCCCATCGGCATGCACAGTCCAGCCATCTAGTGTTGCAGAGCTTAACCAGCCAAATACAGAGCTAATATTGCTGTAACCAAATGTAAAACATTTTAAACATATAAAAAGGCAACGTGTTCAAGATTAGGCTCCTGCCGAAAAGTTGCGCCAGCAGCAAAGTATAGAATACACTTGGTTACTGCTATACATTAGCTCCGTGTTTGGTTGAGCTTTTTGTCGCCAGGTGGCTGCACCGTGCAAGCAGCTCACGTTTGCACCTCTGTTTATCCCGTAAAACGCCCAGAACACTTGCGCTTGCA
This sequence comes from Dermacentor silvarum, assembly GCF_013339745.2. Classification (NCBI taxonomy): domain Eukaryota; kingdom Metazoa; phylum Arthropoda; class Arachnida; order Ixodida; family Ixodidae; genus Dermacentor; species Dermacentor silvarum. The sequence continues at coordinate 20,110,841 of NC_051164.1, read as the reverse complement.
TTTACCCAAATACCGGACACGCTAAACTTTATTGTGGTAGTAATCCTTTGGCGTGAAGTGATGGCCGCAAACGGGTAGATGCTGGGGCCGATCGGATACCGACAGTCCGATGCGCTGCAGCCACTCCGCTCGTCTGCTGCCTTGCAGAGGGACACGATGTCACAGCTTTGCCAGTTGCTACATTTGCAGCACACAATGTAACAAGGGCGAACCACGGTGCTTGCGAAAAGAAAGATCGAGACCAATACTGACCGCGCAGCTCTCGTCAACACGAAGCACGTTGTAACACAAGCAGACAATACTTGCTGTGTGCTGGAAGTGCTTGAGTGTAGTGAATCTGATAAATTGTCCTTGTGCATTCTCTTTCTGTAACTTTTTTTTATAGAAACAAATTAACCAACATTCCAACTATCACGAACAGCATTTGTTCACCATTTAAGTTGGAAAAATTATCAATGACGCACCAGGGCAGGCAATTGGATAGCTCGCCCTACTGATGTTATATAGTCACCTCCCGTCACTTGGTCAGGGGCGGCTGAAAACTCAGGAGAGTGGCGTGCTGCAATCAGTAGCGATGTACATTTTTAACACCTTATAATAAATTGCACGCTTTACGTGGAGCACTTAGATGCGTCAATTAATAATCAGAAGGACCTACACTGACGACTCAGTACGTTTGTACGAAATCATCAAAATTGTTTCAGGGTCCCTTTAATTAACACTTCCGTCGTCCTGGTCCCGCCACCTTCCCCCAATCCTGCGTCAGGATATGGATGACATCATCCTCCGCCAATGTGGAGGTTTGCAGTCTTTTTCCTCCAAGGAGAGGTTGGCATTTGCTTGGCCCAAACAAACGTACATCACTGTGCACAAAGAGGGAACTACAGTGACCCCTTTTCCAACATGGACGTGGCAGTTTGGGCCCAGTGGTATCCCAGAAGGACATCTGTGTCTGGTTCACTTCTTGGTTGCCTTAAATCATGTGAAGGAATAGAGAGTTTTAGAATAGGGGCCCCAAAGAGCTTTGTGGATGTAAGCTTGGGCATGCAGGAGTGAAGAGTTTTGGAATAGGGCTTTGCGTTTGCGAATAGCATCTTGCGCTTGCAGCGCCACTATGGTCACAAAGAAAAGTGTTATAATATTAAAATAAACTATACCATTTATGATAAGAGAGTAACCTTGACTTTCGTGTTGTAGTTGTTAATTACAATTTAGAGGTTTATTCTTTAGCAGCAAGCAATTGGTTGCGCTTAATTTTGAGTAACCAACTTTACGTGCCTTCACCAGCCAAGCTAATCCACGTTAGGCCTACAAGCCATGAAATCGACAATCGAATTCGGAATCAGTGGCATCTAGTAAATCAGTCTTCATTACACACGTTAGATGAGAGAAAGCGATAACCGCAGTCACTTCTCCAGTTTACAAACTTCATGCATTACCACGAATCGAGCCCAGTTTGGCGCTCGGCTAGAGCCGTTACTTCGATGGGTGCCGCCATGTTTCTTGATGCAAAGCTTTTGGGGCAGCTTTTGGGGCTCCCGCTAAATCGGTGAAATAGCGTGCCCGACTCAAAACCCAAACGCACTTTGCGTCTCGCGCATGCGCAGTGACGTCGACACTATTTATTTGGGGCCCTAAAACGTTCGGGGCCTCTATTCTAAAACTCTCTAATGTCCCCTTGCAAATTGCCCGAACCTGTCCTGGCATGTCCTACTGTTTGCCCGAATAATCGTAGTTGGAGATGGCTCTGACAAAGGCGTCGGCTTGCCTACCATTGTCGCGTTCTCCATGAGCAACTGTTTTCGCGGGTTAAACGGCCGGTACACAGTAGGCATATGTTATACACTCTCTGTTTAGGCTGCACCAATGCACTACCACAATTCTTAAGGGCAACAGACATGCACCAACGGCTTTAGCATTTACCGGTGTTAACTGTGCTTATGTTGTGAATGACTGTGTGGGTGGGTTCGGTACATATTTCTTTGATCTTTCTTCTTCCACCGTTCTATGCTGTTCTGGTGTACCCTCTTGCATTTTTCCTGTGCTCTCTCTTGCCCGAGCTATCTAGTCATTGGATGGCACTAGCATCAGAGTGCTAGCACCATTTGTTGTCGTAGCTGCTCACTGTGACGCGGACTGCTGCGATAGCGTGTGTCTTGCGGGGGAAGCAGTGTGTCAGGGGACACAAGAAAGTAGCAAGTTTGCACGAATTGTCTACTGAAACGATGCTCAAAAGAAACGTGACATGATACCCGGTGCAAGGGCTGCCGTCTATATTCATGTTTCAATAAAGAACGTGGGCATAGTTTTCAGACGTTTGTTAATCAAGAAGACGATGGAATGCTTCCTGCCCGCTGGCATACTTAAACGCATTATATTCTGTGAACAGGACATTGTCTATAGACAGTGGTGCGTCTCGTGGCTTCATGTTCTTTGGTGCGTTGTTTCAGCTGACGGTTATTTAGACTGTGCACCAGCTGGCTCGGATTCGGACACTCGTCCAGTGGCTTTTGTATGTGCGTGTTTGCACAGCCTAGTCTTCGCTAATGCTTACTACTTTAGTGGGCCCGGAAATGGCTGTTAACTCTTTGCCATTGGTGTTGTTATGTGCAGGGTCGCTGGCGGCCATCGCTGAACCTCAAGGTCGTCCTCCTGTCACTTCACGCCCTGCTGGCACAGCCAAATCCTGATGATCCACTTGTGCCAGAACTTGTGAGTCGACTACAGTCCGTGACAGTGATTGTCATATGCAGTGGAACTTCACTGATCCGTCCTCTTTGTCCATTGTAATGCTGCTTAAGCGTGGTCTTCATGATGGTGATACTATCATAGTGACCAGGCTTTGTTTGCTTAATAAGTTTTCCTTGCTGCTACTACATTTCATTCCTATGGTCTCGTGAAAAACATTTTATTAGAGATGCCTTGCTGTAAATAACGGCTGTGTTGTGTTAATTAACTCACTTCCTCTCAATGCTCTGGTGATGTACTCTCATGTTCCCTATCTCAAATGATGCCTTCACACAAAACTGCAACAGTGATCTTAAGATCGACCCCATACTTCATTCCATGCCTAGCAAGTAACTCTACGGAAGTTAGGCAAGTAGAGTGGTCATACGAGTCTCACTCTTGGCATTTGCCAATGCAGTTGTATTAGATCTGCGATACTGTCTATGGAATAGCTACCTTGTATACTATATTAGAACTACAGCTTGTGGACTTGAGGTCATGTCAAATCATGTATTATTTGTGTGTGTGTCCAGGATGCAACAAACAATGTTTTGTTCACGGAGGCAAGTGGTGCGCTGCTGGTCGCATAAATGTGTCACTTAGCACGTTCAGCTGTAAATGGGCTGGGCTCTGCAATGCCTTCCATGTAATAGCATTGCCTGCTGTGCATGAAACGGAGTATAAAGACATGTGAACACTAGCGTACAATCTTTTCACAAAACTGAAAGCAGTCACGTTAAATTGCATTTCGTATAAGAAAGAAAAGAAGGGGAACCAATGGGCCCAATTTCTGTTAGTAAACCATATGAAGCCAACAGATAAGGAAGCCAAGGAAAGCATAGGGGAAGTTATTCGTAGTTTTAATTGAAGTGTACAAATGATAGATTAAAGGGAACTTGCCACCAGCGAGAGCCAAACTCACAACCGTCGCATTGTGTGACGCTAACTGCCTAATACCACTCCCATTGTTACACACACAAAAATACCCATGAACGTGGACATTCGAACAACCATCTTCATAGCACAATTAATTGGTGGTGCATCTCACGTATAAGGCAAAGGCTGTAGGTTTTGCTCCCAACCAGCCGCGAGTTGTTTTTTCGTCTACTTCCATTTCACTTTAAGCTATCATTTGTATATTTCAATTACAACTACAAATAATTTCCCTGTGCTTTCCTTGGATTCATATGCATGCGATTTCATATAAGAGTGGAATTTAAACTTGGGGCCACGTCCCCCTGTATTTTTACAATGCCTGCCCAGTTGCTCTGCAGTACACTGTAGCCTGTGGTTCACTGTGTCGAGGCCGCATTCCCAGACCTGTTGTTGCTTGAGCATGGCCAGCTTTTGCCAAGCACGGCTGCCGCACCGTACTCACTCCTTTGTTTTCACACGACAGGCAGTGAGAGAAAATTGATATGATGCTAACAACGCCTCATAAATTGTGACCAACTATTGGGAAGGTGGCACCCTATAAGTGAACTTTGGTTTACTGTCCCTGGGCAGGCCATTTAAAAAAATACAGGAGGCATTGTGGGTACTATAACCAGCACAGAAATCTCAAAATGTGCACTGATCTCGTAGCAACATGGCCTAGAGTGCATACAACAGGACACGAGATACGAACAGGATAAATGTGTGGTGCCACTTCTCCCGTTGTCTGCACTGTTCACCGTATTCAAGCGTAAGCAAACTAGCCCAGCTTAAATCCCACGTTGATTCTGGCGCTTTGGCTGCATGGCTGTGCAAGATGTGGCACTGTGGAATTTGAGCGTCAACAAGGCAGTGGTTTAGCCGGAACCTGGCTTTATTATGTGTAGTAAATTGATTCACTGTTTACTTAAGTGTTCCTTAAAAGTGCAGTTCCTAGTATGATCATGTGGCTGTCGATACACACCCCTAGTGCGACAAAACTTGTCAACTGTCGGTGTTTCTCACGTCTCTCATTTTCAGACATGGCAGACCGGCGCAAAAATCCGCGTTTCTAGAGTGATGCAGAAATTCAAACACTTCTTTCAGACTCCAGCTCGAGGATACAGACGTTGATTAGTCGTTTCAAGGGACAGGGACAGCAAAGAAGAGGCCGTGTTGCCTGAGGAAAACTAATGATCTTAAAATTAATTCATTAATTAGCATAAGACTAATTCATGAATTTCCTGATCTAAATAAAAATACTGAAGTGTTCGGCGGCATATCACATAAATAGCACTTGAATTTAAAGCCTGCAATTATCTTAGACACAAATTTAATTGCATGCCAGAAAAGAAACTCGCACCCAAAATTAAGACCTCTGTGCACCACTTTCTTTTCTTTATCCCTCCCCAGGCTGACCAGTTCAAGTACCAGAGGGAAGTGTTCAACAGGCTGGCCGCTGAACACACGCGACGCCACGCCATGGGCTGAACCTTCAGCACGCCGACCTAGTCTTGTTCACACTGCGCCCACTTGGGCCAGTGGGTTTTCCTTGTTTCATCTCCAAGGAGATCGGGAACTAAGAATAAGTTCTTGTTCATACTCCGGTGCACTTATTTATTTTAGATTTTTAAACATAGGGCTTGCCAGGATCTCTTCACTGAGCATATAGCCCATTCATGCCTTTGTTTATGTTTTATCAGCCCTGCAGTGATGTTCATGACTCGGTTTTTATGTACCATCATGCTACAGTGTCCCAATTTGTCCTGTGCTGGCAGACTTGCAGCCTTGCATTGGGCTCTGTATTGTGCAATGGAAGCTTTGATGGAATGAGCCGTAAAAAACGCCATTCTGGAGGAAGTTTAGCTTTAGTAATCATAACTTCACAATAACCCATGGATCATTTTTTCGTTGATCATGTGCTACGCTAGCAACACCAAGTCATGTTGCATTTAGAAAATTTAGGTTTTAGTGAACTAGAGAAGCAAATGTTGCCTCGGCGCTGTGAGAATGTCAAGGTATGTCTTTCCAACCGCAGAATGTTTAAGATATCAGTATATTTGTCGTGCGTGAATCTCCTTTGCAATAACCTGTGTTGAAATTTCTGATACTTCAAGGCAATAACGTTGTTTAGAGTCAAGTACTGCCACTTGTGTTAACCTTGGGACCTTGAATTATCCATTGGGTCGAATTAAAAAAGAAACAGGAAGAGACCCAAACACACCGCTGCTTCTTGTGGCAGCATTTACCCTATTCTATGCACCCCCGAATCTAACTTTCACACGGTTTAGCAGTTCTGTAGGAACTATTGTAAAGTTAATTACACTCAGCTCCTAATTACGGTAACATAGAAATGACATTGGAGCTCCTGGACAATCTTTATTGAGCAAGAAAAATGCAGCATGCCTCCACGATTGGGAAACGATGAAACCAGTGAAGCTCATCTTAGAATGTAAATTTATTTACACCTAATGTCCATTGTCGTCCCTCTCAGACAGCATTTATCGCTGTCTATGGCACATGCTTTCCTTATGATATATAGTGCGTTTGACACTCTGCATTCATCGAGTGGCTCCGCAAACGTGATGGTGGACCACACCTAGACTAACCGCTTCGCTGGCTCATCCTGTGACGCGTGCAGTTCTCCGGAACGCTGAAAACATATGACCTGACTTAGTTTCGGGATTGAAGTAACAAGTTCTGGCCCATAGAAATCTATGGCACACCAGCCGGACCTTCAGTCAGGATCAAATTAGGCAGAGTCAAACATACAAATTTAGCCTGGTTTTCCAAACTATCAATATTTTTTACTAATTTACTGTAGAGAAATTGCAGCAAAGTCCTGTTTTCTTAGCTAATTGCCAGAGTATTTTAGATGGAACCATGGACCATATTCTGAAAAGATCCACTTCGGCGATACTATTGCCTTGGCCAACGGCACGCACTGATTGGCTGTTTTAGAAAAATTTGATGAGCTGATTGGCTTGTTGAGCACAACGTCATTCAAATTTTGCTCAACCAGCCAAGCAGCGTGCGCCTGATGGCGATATTGTTTCCGAGGCAATATTATCGCCCAAGTGGTCGTTTCAGAATACGGCACCATTAGAGATGTGTGTGTTTCTGCATATTTAGACTGGCGAAGTGGAAGCTTACAATGCTAATTAATAAGTTGCACTGTCCAAGTAATAACACGTTGATGCCAAAGCATTGGAGCTTGCCGAATCGTGTACTGGGTGGCTTGGTAGGGAGTTTAGAATTGTTAAGACGGAATGAGGACGGAGAACAAGCAGATCACAGTACCAGTTTCTGCGCCGAAGTGTGAAAAAGTTCCGAATTGTCCCAATCGTTCCAAATAATGGCTTTCTGGCTTCATTAGCACACTGTCATTGCACTTAGACGGGAACCAAACATTTCCATTCATGGCACCACCTATTGTGCTACAGGAAGCCGACGCTTTTAACTCTGTCATGCCGACTGTACAGTATTATTGCCAGACTGAATTTCGACATATGTACTGACTTCCCAAACCATTCAGCTTTTTATTGCCTACCAGAGGAATTCAGAGGAATTCCTGAAGTTGATTTCCATGTTGGGAATGTGATGGTTTTCATGTGATACAGGGCACATTACAGCGTCAATACAGGCCTAAAAATGTTCCTTATGGTTGTCAATTGAAATTGGTACCACATCGCATGCATTCTAGCCGTGTTAACAGCATGGTCACTGCTATTTGCAAAATGGATTCTTGCACTAGCAATGTGCAATTAAACATTGCAAATGCTATGAAAACATGTTCATGTCTTATTGTGCCATGTACTCGGCATTATGTAGCTACCGATTGGAAGACTTGCTCTGCTACTTTTAATGTTAACCTTGTGTGGCATAATCCTAACAGTGGTTAGCTGGTGAGAAATGGTCACGAGAAAAAATAATGTACGCATGTCAATATGATAGCATCTTCATGTTCATGTTAGTGTACAGTGAGCTACATAAGGTCATAAGAAATTCTCTGCTTTGTTCATTACTAGTGCCCTTATGTATTGTTCGCACATTGGCATATAAAAATGCCAGCCTTCGAGCGAGTCTGTGGAATTGATTTTCACTGTTTGGGAAATAAAGAGGTACATTTGGGAGCCAGCTCCTGCCTCGTCCATGTTCTTTCATCTTTTTTATTGCACTACTAAGCGTTGTACAGTTTCTATGAATTAAAGAGGAATTGAGACTAGAGAAATGCTGCCTCATTGTCTGCATAGTTTGTATAAATAAGCACTATAGACTCTCTTTCTTGGATTTGCGAGTCTCTTATTGCTGCATCAAAAGCAGAAGCGAAAGAAAATTTTGAAATTTATCAGGCAGTAGGATTCACACCACCGGCCCTAACACTAAGTGTTTTATGGGTAATAGCCGAGACGCTAATTCATGACATGTAATCTGTTAAGCCCATGTGAACAAAAAGTGCTCACACTCCTAATGCGAAACTTGAATTTACGAAAAATTTTAGTATAACGCAAAAGTGTTAGCTTTTCAAGATTAAGGTTTAATTGTTACAGTCGACTTCCGTTAGTTGTACCACGATGAGACTGATGAAATTGGTCAAGTTATCTGGTGGGTCGAATTAAACAAGATGCCAAAAGAAAAAAAAAAAAAACACCGCTTGTTCTAACACGTCCCCAAATCGCATGTGCGCCCACTTTCTGTGTGTCCAAAGTAGAGAAAGGCTGCTGTTGTGGTCACCATAGGGGTAAGGTGTGTGCGTGATGGCTGGTCAAGTTTGAATTATCCGGCAAAGGCTAATTTTATTATCGAAATAATGAAAGTTTGGGCCCATAGAAACGCATGGGCTGCTGGCCGGGACCTTTGGTCGGCATTGCATAAACTGAAAAATTCTGTTAACCAGAGCCTAACGGAAGGTAACTGCATTTGAAATGTGTGAATGGAAACCCTGCGCTCTTTACGAGCATTTGTGAGCCATGTTGCAATTCAAGCATACCAGTCTAAAGCAGTAAGACTATTAAAATTTGTGCCCGTGTGGACATCACTTCTGTCAACTCTTTAGAAAGAAGTTCCTGTATAAAAATGCATTTATTTGCTTTACTAAGTCCTGTGCACAAAATTTATTCATTGTATGTCACGCGCTGCCAATCACTGCAATATTGCCATTTCTTCATTGTGCTTGGCACTGTGACGTGCAGTGGTACACACATTTCAACTATTTCCAGCAGGCTCCCAAGTAATGATGACTTTTCATTATTTAGTGTGTCAAATGAAGGTTCGAATCCTCAAAACCCAAGAAGTACTGGCAAGCCTCGCCCAATTTACAGTAGCACCACTTGTATGAACCAATTTGTTTTCATTTTTCAGGAGATGCATGCCCTTGATGTCATGATACGGAAAATGGTCACATGGGAGCAGAACATCGCACTGTTTTAGCACTCGCAGCTCACTTGGTCATCGGTTAGGCTACTAACTAGCAGCATAACTGACAAACCGAACAGCTGGAGCCGAATGCCTACTGGGAAACAAATCGAAACTGGTTCTTAGAAGTGGGATTACAGTAATTGTTTAGGGCTTTGCGAGGCTTGCCAGTATTTCTTCTTGGGTTTTGAGGATTCGGACCTGGATTTGACGCAAAAAATTTTGAAAAGTCAAAATGTTGTGTCAGTATTCTCTTCAGCAGAGCACCAAAGCATTTCTTTCATGCTGTGTGCATCCCTCTTAAGCTTATTCACACTAGGCCGACACGACACCGATTTTGGTCTGCCAACTGTTGGCGAAAGCGTTTTCCTTCCTTTAAACCTTGGGCTACACCTGTTTTCTGTCCTGTAAACTGCTGTCGCCAACAGTCGGCAGACCGAAATCGGTGTCGTGTCGGCCTAGTGTGTATGAGCCTTTAAGGAAATGGAAATGACTCGGGAGCTGACCTGACCCCAATAACTGCTGGTACATGAGAATGTCGTACAGAATGAGAAGTGACTCTACGTAGATCCAAGCGTGCCATGCTTATTTTCCACCAGCTAGAGTGTGTGCATAGTACTTTGGCAGGTTTGTTCACTAGGTAGGCGAAGCCAGCATACATACCTGCGAAAAATAAGTTTCTGCATGTGGCTCAGTTTGATGGAGCAAAAAAAAAAAAAATTCATTGCCAAGTTGCAAGCATTAAGCTTACAGTTGCAGTCCTACCACTCCATGAAATCATGCCGTAGAAATAATGAAGTGAAATAAATTGAGGATTCACACTTTGTAAAGACTGATGCAGAGTCAAAATGAATAAAAAGGCACGTCTGCCAGCTGATTGCTGTCAATTAATGTTTGAACACTTTTTCAGCTATTGCTGAGCAGGGCATCCGAGTACCAATTGCCTTCTGCTTTTACGAAGTCTTTCTTTTCGCATTAGAATGGCCGAGAATGCCTCGTGTAACGAGTGTGGTCGCGAAGAGAGCCTTCGACGCGTTCCGTGTGAGTGTCCTCACTGAAGTGTACAGACACAATCGCTCGCAGTTGTGCTAGCTCTCAATGATCCCAGACCGTTATCGGAGCAAACAATTTTAGAACGCCGACTTATAAGCCATCGCAGCTGAGGGCAACGAAGGCACTGTTACAGTTTTTAAGGACAACAGACCTGCACCGGCGGCTGTAGCCTGCATTGGTGTTCATTGTGCTGCACGTAATCCTGTGCTGTGATAGTCTCTGTGCTCCCTGTCTCTCTCTACTTTTTTTATCTTTCTATAGCTCCCCCTGCAGATAGCAGAATGTTCCCTTCTGGTTAACCTCTCCACCTTTCACCTTTCTTCTGTTTTTCTCTCTCCTTGCTTCAGTTTGCCCTGCACTGACGTTGCCCCCTCAGCTCTCTTGTAGTAGGTAGCAGTAGCAGCGGTCTCTTGTGTCAGAGCCACACATACTAGCTACAGCCCTCTTTCATTTCGCAACTTCCTCCATCGATTGCTGTTGTGGTGGCGTCTCAGAACGACGAGACACTCCTGTGGTGGATGGAAGATTGCAAACTAGAGCTCTGCCAACAGATCCCACGGTTTATCGACACATTTTCCAACGCCCTAAAAGGACTTTTGTTGCAAAAAATGTACTGTAATGGCTTATGGTTTTCACAAGATATGCTTCAAATTAATTAAATTATGGGGTTTTACGTGTCAAAACCACGATCTGATTATGAGGCACGCCGTAGTGGGGGACTCTGGAAGTTTAGACCACCTGGGGTTCTTTAACGTGCACATAAATCTAAGTACACGGGTGTTTTCGCATTTCGCCCCCATCGAAATGTGGCCGCCATGGCCGGGATTCGATCCTGCAACCTGGTGCTCAGCACCCCAACAACCCCACTGAGCAACCACGGCGGGTACAAGATATGCTTCAATCACATGATTAGAGCACAGAAAATACAACTGTAAGTAGCATGGAAAATCTAATTCAATAAAAGCAGTGATGGTAGAATGTCTACCGCCATGTACTTTATCAAAGAAAAGAAAAAAACACCCCTTCTTGTGCACGCAAGAAGCCATCCAAGAAGAGACAGAAGGGAAAAGGCAGGGAGGTTAACCAGATGAGAAGATGCGGTTTGCTACCCTACGCTGGGGAGAGAGTGGAGGAGAGGTAAAGTGGCAAGGAAGTAGAGACATAGAAGGAAAGGGAGCACAGATACACAATCACAGTCAGTCACTGCATACTATCACTGCACAGCACTTCCAGCACTACAAACCTCTGTTCAGGCTACAGCCGCTTGTCCAAGTCTGTTGACCATCCTTCACACAAACTTTCAAATGCAGCTACGTTCTGTTAATTAGACACCGGTTCATTTTTAGTTTATGTGATCCCAACCAAAGGCCCCGGCCATCCAGCAAGTGTCAAAATGCCTATGATGAACTGGCTTGTCATTAGCTAAAAAAGAGGCATTTGCTCATGATCAGCTGACATCAAAATCCCTAAGGGGTTTATGTATTCAATCACTCCATTTCTCAGCACCTTTTCTGTTCTTGAGTCACAAGATAAATGCATAATACTTGCAGACAACCACTTCAGATAATAGAAACGAAGCTGTGGAGCCAAGATTGCCTACCTGTATTACTGCGCTAAGTAGTCGGGCAGAGTTCGGCACCACTCACAGTTTCTTAGACTTTGCTTGGCTTGTTTACCCCTTTATAAAATGCAGCCACAATCAAAACGATTTCAATGCACACCATCTGCTTCACTTGTTTTCAAGAGCATTTGTAGCTGAAGTTTGCATTATTAAAGTCGCCAAGTCAAGCTGAGCCAGTGCACGACAGTCACCAGATGTGAATGCCATTTTATTTACTTTAGAGATACTTAAATTTGTGAGCCAAAAACTAGAAAAGAACCAGACTTAGCTCTGGGCAAAAAAAAAAACTAGTTTAGTCGGCGACAATTGATGGCGTCGGCTCGGGAATGCGCCGCTGTGTATGCAATGTGGCCGCATATATGTATATAGTATTCACAAGTTTCTGAAAAATAAACAGTTGATAGTTTGCACTTTGTGTCCTGTGTTTGTGTGTCCGGTCCTTTCGTAGTTTTTGCACACAAATTCAAGCATGCTTAACCAACTAGCCAAACCTTAAGAGCAAAATATAAAATAGCACAAAATGTCCACACTGACTGGTAAATTCTACGCACTATGGTAAATAAAGCAATTTCTATGTCCGTCGTCAGAAAGCACTGACGACATTGCAGGTTTCACGAATGTGCTTGAGCGCTGTAGCTTTGCCTTCGTGGCAAGAAAAACAGTTGTCTGCATGCATAGTATAGAGATGTTTTATTATGGAAGCAACTAAAACTGATAAATGATGTGTGACAAGTGTGTGCGACGCTGGTTGCAAATAGATGAGTAATCAAAAAGATGCGGTTTTAATTTACACTCATATTGAAAACTGGTATACAACGTCCATTAGAGATAAGAAGGGGATGGGGCAGGTAGCTACGAGTCTAGTTTCAATAATGCATCCCTCTGGAGACGCAACACTTCGGCCAGCTTGGGGGGCAGCTGGTTGATTTGGGCATCGAGGTCGCGGAGGGCCTTTTCGCGGTAGGCTGCGTAGTGGCCTGGGAGATTCAGCTCCCTGTAGACTGCCTTCACCGCTGCCTCGTCAGCACCACCAGGTGTACCACGTCCCACGTGTGCCTGCAACAACATAGCAATGGTACTATTACTTTTGTGCAAACAACGATTTGCTACAACCACTGCTTTCGTTTTTCTTATTGGTGAAGCCTAGTTCTCATGGTTTTCAGTGGTTTGTGAACACTTTTGTCTGAAGCCTCATGTGTCATACGTGTGCTCATCTGACAGGTTGGCTTGCTGGCAATAGCACTTACACTTAGCGTTTTGCACTGGTTCGTGTCTCTTTGTCTGCAGTCTCTTGTGTGTCATATATCTAATCACAAAAAAATTTTAAAAATAGCAGCAAATCCAATAGAACTAAGATGGGGAAATAAAAATAGTTCGTTACAACACAAATTTCGTTAAATCGAAGTTGGTTATATCGAGGTTTGACTGTATTTCATGTCTAGCATACTTAAAATGCACCTATCCAAGCCACTTGAAAGTATGCCTGATAAAACAGTGAAAAACCACGAAAGAAGTACGTAAATCCGCTACAGGTGACATACTGACGTGGTGAGCAAACATCCAGCCGTCTACATGCCAACTTGTTTTACTAAAACACTTTACATATTGTATTATTCAAGCCTGCGGCAAAGGTGTAATCAGAAGTGTATCCGGAGTCCCCCACTACGGCGTGCCTCATAATCAGATGGTGGTTGTGGGACATAAGACCCGAGAATGTAATGAAATTTGTAAGAATTTTTGAAGGCAATATTAGCAGCAACGAAACGCTTGCAAAAGTGAGACCTTGATGTTCATGTGGTCATTTGTATATTGCTAAATAAAATTGTAGTGAAGTTCTCCTGGCAGTACTTGGAAATTGACGTTGGGGGAGGAGGGGGGGGTTGTGTAACTGATTGACCCCCCCCCCCCCGCCGGTAGGAAGATCTCCCGGATTTAGTTTCTCCGAACCTGGCAGGTATGGTGAAGAATCACACCGTGGTACAACAGCGAGTTACAAAACTAACTTTTAGAGCACAGCTCTTAGGCGCCCGTTCCTGCATTGAGCATCGGTGTAACTGCGCGAATGCGCTCATGCTACTGCTCGCGCGTTCTTCATATTCTTCTTTAACAGCTGGCTCAACAGCGTCCCTCGGCATAACTGCACAAACGTGCTCGTGCCACTGCTCGCAAGTTCATCGACATTTTCTCCCACAGCTGGCTCCAACGCCGCTCATCATGCCAGCGTTCCCATACTGCCCCTCGCGCTCGTACCACTGCTCGCGCGTTCATCATCGCCTTCTTCCACAGCTGCCTCCAATGCCGCTCATCACGCCAGCGTTCCCATACTGCCTCTCGTGCTCGTGCCACTGATCGCGCCTTCGTTGTCATCTTCTTCCCTAGCTGGCTCCGATGCCGCTCATCACGCCAGCGTTCCCATACTGCCTCTCGTGCTACTGATCGCGCCTTCGTTGTCATCTTCTTCCTAGCTGGCTCCGATGCCGCTCATCACGCCAGCGTTCCCATACTGCCTCTCGTGCACTGATCGCGCCTTCGTTGTCATCTTCTTCCCCTAGCTGGCTCCGATGCCGCTCATCACGCCAGCGTTCCCATACTGCCTCTCGTGCCACTGATCGTGCCTTCCTTGTCATCTTCTTCCCTAGCTGGCTCCGATGCCGCTCATCACGCAGCGTTCCCATACTGCCTCTCGTGCCACTGATCGTGCCTTCATTGTCATCTTCTTCCCTAGCTGCTCCGATGCCGCTCATCACGCCAGCGTTCCCATACTGCCTCTCCGTGCCCTGGCGACAAGCCTTCGTTGTCATCTCTTCCCTACTTGCTCCGTGCCCGCTCATCACGCAGCGTTCCCTACTGCCTCCGTCAACTGATCGCGCTTGTTGTATCTTCTTCCTACTGGCTCCGATGCCTGCTCATCACTCCAGGTTCCCTACTGCCTCTCGTGCCACTTGATCGTGCCTTCATGTCATCTTCTTCCTAGCTGGCCTCCGAATGGCGCCTCATCACGCGCGGCCAGCTTGCCCAATACTGCCTCTCGTGCTCGTGCCCTGATCGAGCCTTCGTTGTCATCTTCTTCCTAAGCTGGCTCGCTGCCGCTCATCACGCCAGCGTTCCCATACTGCCTCTCGTGCCACTGATCGTGCCTTCGTTGTCATCTTCTTCCCTAGCTGGCTCCGATGCCGCTCATCACACCAGCGTTCCCATACTGCCTCTCGTGCCACTGATCGCGCCTTCGTTGTCATCTTCTTCCCTAGCTGGCTCCGATGCCGCTCATCATGCCAGCGTTCCCATACCGCCCCTTGCGCTCGTGCCACTGCTCACGCGTTTGTCACCTTCTTCCACAGCTGGCTCTGATGCCGCTCATCATGCCAGGGATTCCCATACTGCCCCTCTGTGAAGGCGCTGAAGGTACTGGCCCACTGCCAGTCAATGCGGTGATTTCGGTCTCAAATCCTTTGCCTCAATATATTACGATATGAAAACATGTATACAGCTGCACTCAAATTTCGCATTAGGGAGTATTGTAATCGTCGGACATTTTTTATTGGGCAAGCCTGTGCCCACAAAACTAGCGACACTCGGGCAGAACCATAGTGACAAACACATTCAACTATTTGTACAGACCACACCCGTTACAATGTATCCGCATACAACATACTCTCAGATATAACAGGCCATTCTTGTCGCTTAGTTTGGTCTGCCTATATTACCCATTCAAGAAATTGTGGTTTTAATGGACATGGCTATAACAGACTATTGACTACAAAAGACAAGTTGTTCGTCAAATTTTGTCTACATCGTGTAAATAAAATGTACTTTACTGCAACTATTTCCAGCCACTTGCGTAATGTGTGAAAATGCAATATTTCTTTCACGATGAAGACTCTAGTGGCAAGCTGTCCACAATGGCCTGTCCTGTGCAACAGGTGTGCTCCGCAAAATGCCCCGCCAGCTAACGAAGAGTCTTTCGGGTCGACCACGCAAGCTAGACGGATGTCGCCAAAGTACCGCTATGCCTAATCCGCTAAACAAAGCCGTAACATACGGAGCTTAAAAAAGAGCTGCCCGTGATTGCAATATGCATCATTTTGAGAAGGTTTTATTTCTCATCGCATTAATCTGCACAAAAAGAAGACAGACAACTATTCGCGGCGTTCACGCTGCGAAGTGTGTGATGTGATTGAGCCGTCCAGCATGCAGTGCGGTGGCAGCCGGACGTGGGCTCCAAGTCGAACTTGCCTCGTATCGCAGCTCTCGTTCGTGCTGCAGGTTTGATAGTGGTCGCCTTTTGCCGCGAAAGGTGAAATGAAGACGTCGGTTCATTCTACTGACCACTGTTTTGTGTGAAAAACAAACTTTTGATGAAGCTTGTGTCACCGTGGCGGCCGGCAGCCGTGGCTCGCCGCCGCTGTGGCGACCATTAATCTTGCCGTTGTGTGGGTGTGCTTTAGCGTGGGGAAACTGCCATATTTCGGAAACCAGCGTCCGGAAAACATCGGTCAGCAAGGCGCCGTGCCGGGAGGTTGCACGACTACTGCACAAACCAATTTATCTGTTATTTAATTTAATTTCGACGTTTTCATAGTTGTTGCGGTCGCCTTCAGTTTATACAACTGTATATGCAATGTTCCACCACATCACAACATATTCCCGCCATAATTTTGGTTAGAACGGACTTCGGATATAACGGACCTTTCTTAGTGGATTATTACAGTCCGTTGTAAACGAGCGTTGACTGTACATGACTCATCGAAGATTCCAGCGTAACCGCTGGTGCTCACGTGCTTTTCAGAAAGTACAACACTATTCACGTCACGCATACAATCTCATTACACACGGTTTGTCGTCAACATAGACAACAGAAAGAATCCACGATAAAACTCAGGGAAAGCTGTGATGCATGCAGGCATGTCTTGCACTTAGCGATAACTAAGTTGTTGGCATTTTATCATTATTTATCCAAATAGAGGATAAACAATGATAAACAATGTATGCGTTTCAATATGTCTTTTACATACAATGTTACTTTCCATTTCTGATGTGTCTTCCAGTTACACAAAACATTACTAAATTCGTTCTATTGCTTTAGTTTGATGTGTGCTACCTTCTCATGAGATCTTGGTGTCATTAACACCTCCAGTCACTGTATTTTGGTGGAATAAATGTAGCAACCCTACTTGCACACCTGTATGGTTTCGGCCTGCTGGGGCGACGCCACTTGAAGAGCAGTGACCAGAAGCCAGGAGTACTTGCGGTCCACAATGTCGGTGCCCACTTTGCCAATGTGCTCGACCGAGCCGAAGCAGTCTATGTAGTCATCGCGCACCTGGAAGATGCGACCGAGGGCCAGCGCTGCTTCCTGTGCCTGCTGATGTAACGAGCTGTCCTCGACGCCTGCCTGCAAGGTGCCCGGTGTTTATGAGAGAACACAACCCATGTTCCTGGCAAAAATATTGCTACATACTACTAATCTAACCTCGTTACAACAATGTCACGCCCGGCGTGAAAATACCTTCATTCTATTGTATATTATTTATAAGCTTACACGCTGATATTGATGAAAATATGTTATGGGGTATATGAGAGAGAAATGCAAGCATGATGCCTTTTACAGGCCAGCAAAGCATTTGCCGATTTTGACTGCCCGTCAGTGGCCTGCTGTGCCGACAAGTTGCGTTTTGCAAACAAAAATACGTTTTGCACTGTCATCTATACGCAAACACACAATCAATGTGATCACACAGGATCAGCACATGTTGGTTTGCCGACTGCAGGCCAGCCAAACCCAGTCACTGGCCAAAGCTCACATGCACCTCTAGTGCACCATTTCAAGTTCATGCTGAGTGATGCTTTCGCTACTAGAACAAATATTTCACTTTGCTGTAATCGATACTGTATTAGATCTTGCACATAGGTTTCATTATAGCGGTAGAATATGCATTTAAATAAGTCACTGTTAACCAAATTTTAAAATTACTTTGTTCTACTGGATCATTTGTTACACACGTGTTCTTTACATTGAGGTTCACAGAATATTTGAAGTAAAAAAACAGAATAGCCAGAGTAAGGCTGGCAACTGTCTCTGGAAGGGGTGAAACGCTTGCCTGCTTCATCGGGATGGGAAGAGGAAGGGTACACGAAACGAATAGACAAGCTGCATGTTTGCAAACAAAAAGGTTTCGCACAGACAGAAAGAAAGGGCAGCTATGCTGACACTCCTGTTCTTCAGAGCGCACCGTTTTGAGCTGCAATCTTTGACAAAATTAGACTACACAACAGGCGGAGTCATGCTGGCATTACATTTTGCATGCCTCGAAGCACAGTGGCAAAGATGACTAGAGATACCAATCTGCTGCATTGCTAGCTAATTCAACCTGCCTTGCCTCTCCATATTTTCAAAGAGATCGCACGAGTAAAACAGTGAAGTGTTCCAACAGAGGGGCTGCGAGGGAGACATTGACAGAACTAATGGTACATTTGGCTGGTCGCTTTTAAGCACTCTGGTGGCACGCTTTACATTTAGCTGGTTCCATCAGAGCACCTTGATCCAACTCGGAGCACTCGGGGGCCCGTTCAAATCTGATGTGGGAGCATGACTGATATATGGCAGAGTAACGGTCACGTGGCTGATACAATTTAAATTGTTGCCACAATGTCTGCAGCGACTGGTGCGTGCCTTGTTGGTTCGCCATGTTTGTTTAGAATAGTAAAAGCGCCGATGCACTTATGCTTCCAGCCTTCGACAGCAGCTGTACATCCAGCTTGTGCAAGCCTTATCTGGCTCTGATCTAGAGCACGCTTTAGATTGTTGCGATCAGAGTTGAAACACGGCCGAAACCAGCCGCATGCACATAAACATCACTCCGATGACAGGCATCTCACCAGAAGCATTCCAGCACGGATGGGCAGAGCGAAGGAGTAGAAGGCCGTCTTGAATGTGACCGTGGCCCAGTAGAGGTCAATCGTGGGCTTGCACTTGCCGTCCGCAGCAGCAGACACCATGTCCATTTCCTGGCCGAGCACAGTGCGGAGGTCACCCTCGTGGAAGAGCTCTAGCAACGGAAGGTAGCAGGGCAGTGAACGGACACGCTGACGTAGCACCCAGCCAAGGGCTTTGTCGAGAAAGAGGGCATCGTTGATGGCCCGCAGGCCAACATCGGGGCGCGTGTACCAGCAGGGGTGGCTGCGACGTATCGTCGATCCATCCATGATGTCATCCAACATCAGGAAGTAGCACTGGAGCTGCATGACACACATGTGAACAAAAATCAACACCGCACCCGTATCGCCTTGACACTTCATCAATGCCTTATAAAAACTCAAAAGCTTCTTTCCTTTATTTTAGATTTTACACCGCCAATGCTCAAGTCATTTCTTTACTGACATATAGATACGCGTGCATGACTGCATTCAAAGAAATGTACAGCCAGAACAAGTGGTGCAATTGTTTGTAACGAGATGCACAGTGGCGTGCATATTAAATCAGGTGGTGTATGACTGTAGTAGGCTTCAAGTGAAACATGTATACAGCACCTTATCAAGAACCAAAACATGTGCAGAACATGCAAAGGAAACCTAAAGCATTTATTTGCTTCATTACAATTTGACACAACTTTGGGTACATTTGAGTGACCTACATAATCGTGCACAATACTTTCAACGAGACCTTATTTGCAAACTTACTGTGTATTTTGAGGCCTTGAAAAGTGCAACAGCAGAAGAGCTGGTTTCACTCAGCAATATTACTGCTGGGCAACTTCATAAATTAGGCCAGCCAGGTGACTACACATAGCAGCCGCCGTTCAAGAAAAAATATTTGTAGAAGTGGGGGATGCTTCATGTCAAGTTTAACATAAACTATTTTGTATGAGGCTCACGGAGAATATTGAATGACTCGACACTCAACTGAAATCTTTGTTCACATGAAGAACATTAAGCTGATGTCTGAGTGTATATTACATGCCCGACAGATGTTTTTTCAGCTGTATTACACCACATTTTTCAGCTCACGGGAAGCCAAGCTTGAATTGATTGTAATGCTCGTTTGAACTAAGAGACTTCAAAATGCCTTGAAAATAATGCAGTTCGGTCAATATTTCAATATCTGTTTCAAAAACCACATTCTAATTCATTGGAGTATGAATTTTCGAGAGTCTATATGCTACTGCATATCAATTCCCATGTATTTTTTATTTGCATTTCACATGCTGTGTGCTCCTTCTTTTGAGCGTTGTGCACAATGCAATAAATCGAAACGCGTTAGGCTGGTGGTGGTCAGCGACAGTAACTGACCAAAGCAGAAAAAGCACCCAGGGAGAACTCCGTCTCACCAATTTCGTGGAGTGCAGCGAAAGCTACAAGCCGTATCAGCCAACCGGAAATACCAATCCTAAAGATGACTCCCCCATTGTCCGCCTCTGATCATGGACATGGAAGGACGAGCTGCACACAATGGGCGAACCCTCCTCTTTTCTCTGGCACGTGCAGCCGGTTCTCGTTACTGATTGGCCAACACAAGCCCTAGCCTTCGTAGCACTGCACAGAATTGGGGAATAAAATAAAAGCCAAATCGTCTTAAGAGAAAGCTTAAGCTCGGGACGTCTATAAGACGTCAAAGTAGACAAAATTTATGCATTCTACGATTGCTCTAAAATATACCAATAATATTTCAGTAGGACTTTTGCAAAACCCTGGTAAACACTTTAGCAGTTTGACCTAAGCTGTAAAATTATATACTTTAGAAGTCGTAACAGAGCAGTTTCCAGAACTGTGATATGCATTTTTGGTGTATAAATAAATAAATAAAATAAATAAATGTGTAGTCTCATGGCTTCTCAGAAAGACAAAGCCACAAAAGCGAAATGCTGCCCCCGGAAAGAGGAAAATCGGTGTCCCACTGCTCTTCTTCCTCGCCTTCCTCCCTGCAAGTTTAGCCTTGTCGTTACTTCCTTATGCCAAGGTCAATGCATTCCGTTCGGCACAGAAGCAGGCATATGTGACGCAAGTTATGCCAGAGATGGATCTTTAGTTTCTTTCCCCAAACACAGAGCCAGAATAATAAAACTTGACACAATTATTTTTTGCCTCAAGTTTTATTTGCTCCTTCCAAATCAGGCACCATTTTCTTCATTGATTCATTTCAGGCGGCATACAAAAACAAATGCAACTTCCCCTTGTGAATACACTTTCACACAACTTTTTGCATAGGTTACCTGATAAATTAAATTTACGTTACAGTAAAGTGAGATTAGGCGGGCATAATTTTGATTTTTAAGTGGTGTAATGTTGAAAAAATTGGTAGTGCTGAATGTTTGGATTACCTTGCAGGTGCACCCCCCCCCCCCCCCCATTGAGAAATATTGTCATTTTCAAATAAAATACATTATAATGTATGCCTGGGACATTGTGAAAAGGAATGGATGAATGAAACTCTGCAAGCTTTGACGAACGTGGGTGCAAACTCATTATGATGTGACGTTTTTAACTTCAACAGACTGTGTACAGACTGTGTGCAAAAGTTGAGAACCAACCAATATTACAAAGCGAGAACAGTATACTTGAACATAATGCAATAGCGAGCGATAATGTGAAAAGAAAATGTGTATATAGTTTGGTGCATCATATTTGGATACGAGACGAAAAGAAGCCAGAACTTGTTGGTTAGTTGGCTAGTGCCCTCAGCAGGCGAATGTGCAGAACAGGATGAATGAGAAAGTGTCAAACAGGAACACGTGCCATGGTCATTTCCTCATTTCTCTAGTTAGTACACTGTCTTTTGTTTCCAGTGCACAAGAAGGCATGTGGACTTTGCAGTTGGCTGCAAATAATATACTTCTGAGGCATGGCGAAATAGACAAACGAAACAGCACATAGGCAGCTGAGTTACATATGGTTACACAATGTAATGCCAACCTGAACTGTACTAGTTAGTCACTATACCAATGGTCTAAAAATAGCCCAGACAATGTGACTGATTGGCCCTAGTTTTGATGAGTCTGTGCTATTGTTCACTGCATTATCTAACATGAGTGAAATCTAAACATACACTGAAACATGCATAAACATCTGACATGCAATTATTAGAGTATGAGAGGTGACATCAGTTGACAACCTCCTGCCAAGGGTGTGCAGACACGATACTTCACGTTGAACTATAAGTCATCGCCACTGTTGGCACAGGAGAATGCATACACATACAGAAGAGTTGGCCATCTGGTTTGTCATGTCATTTCATTCCAACCTACTGCACACACTTGCAATTCTTTAACACTGTCATGCTACCAAAGACCAATCAGTATGACAAATGGCGGCGCGCAATTGAGGAAGGGGAAGCTACAGCGTGCACAAGCACGAAGCACATAATGGCGCAACCTCATCTGCTGGACTTCTGTTGTTGACTATTATCAGTTTGCAGCCAAATGAAGACAGCAGTTTACGGTAAACCTCACGCCAGCTGCGAGTTGGAGCCCGCGTGCGTTTTTCACGTAATTGCTCTGGAGGGGAAATGCGGCAGCAATGCATTCAACATGGGACAGTTGCACTGTCATGCACTCCGCCTGAACACACTTGAATTTATTTCTTCACCGCTGCATTTCATCACGACGTGCTCACCAGTTGGCCACCTGAAACTCGCGTGCCGTCGCAGAATTGCAACGATGCGTGGCACACAGCATAAGCACGCAGGTATTGAATCCCAGGAAGCCCTTGCTACAGAAGGTGGCCTTACCAGTTCAACGCACCAGCCAACCAGGCAGGCCAGGTGCAAGTGCGGGGCCGCTTCTTCGGCCAGGAGCTCGTAGGTCTGGACGACGGCCAGCAGTCGGCTGCGCTTGCCCCCCGGGAGGTTGTACTCGAGCGCATCGCCGAGGGCCTTCATCGCTTCGGCAAGGGCCGGCTCGCCGAAGTCCATGCCCAGCACGATGCTCATGAGGTCGTCCTGGGCCTCACGAACGGGCAGGTCATTCGCCGAGACGACCCGCGGCAGCCGTCGCCGTTCGCTTGCCATGCTCTCCGCCCTGCGTTTGCCCGCAACACGTACAGTAGGGTGAAAAAAACTAGTCGTAAGACAGTACGAGGGGACCTATTTCGTTTTTTTTTTTTTTTTTAATGTGTGCAGGGGGCGCCTTCGGGAACAAGGAAGATTTCCTCGCAGACGTGGCTTTGCGAGTTTTTCGTTCGTTTGCACGACTTCGGCCCGCAAGGCTGGTGCGGGGAGACTATGCGTGGGCCCCAGCCGATTCACGGAAAGAACTTTGATCTAGGGGAGAGAGTGTACCGGCGCATCTCTGTGCACACGAACTACAGATGACTCGGTAGAAAGAACATTCTGTCGTTTGCTTTTTGCATGTACACGCCTGTCGGGGAGGAGGAAAACGGTGATCACAAAAATGAATCGACCGCAGTCGAACGCCTGGATGCATAATTCATTGGGCGCAGGTCGCGAAACCGTCGAACGTCGCTTCCGGCTAGAGAAAGTTACGAGCACTTGACCATATGCGCAGATGCGTCGGGAATGGAGTTCTTTTTTTATAAGGGAATATTAAGCGCAGTGCATACCTGACACGTGCAGTAGATGACATGTGGAGAGCAGCTGACACAACTGCGGGGGATGGGCCCGCAGTGCTGCCTGCAGTCAGAGACGGCAGCAGCTGGTCGCGCAGTCGGTGGGCAGTCAACCTCTTGCTCGCCGACAAGCCCCAGCGTGGCGCCCAACGCCGCAGCGCAATAGAGGCCAGATTCGGCATGTCACTTCAAAAAGTGCCGAACGGTCGCTACCGCATACGAGGAGGAGGTTGTTGGCCCCTCGGAATGTGTGCCGACTGAAGGGTGATGACCCGCCGATCTGTCAAAACCGGGCAACTACTATCAAAATTAAGTGATACTGCGCGACACTTAACTAGCCTTAACCTCCTCGGCCACGCCTAAAGATCTTAAAAATACCGCCGTCGGCTCTACACCTCGTCTCTGTTGAAAAGTGGCCCGATCGGCGATCATCACAACGTCAACAACGATGGCTCAGTACCGCAAGCCAAAAGGAGCTCGCGGAACAAGGCGGCTTGTGGGTATCATCATCGCGAGATAGACGCGGTTGTCATGCCAACAATCCGGTCGACAAGCGTCGACGTCCACGTCTGTTTGCACGTCCATATTTTTCGCACGTGACGCGCGCGATCGCCGGCTGCCTGGGTCGGCTTTGCAAACTCGGCGGGCTATCTGAGGCAGTCGTTCGACTCTTAGCTTGAGCCCATCGCTGGGCCCCATCGCGCTACTGACCGAGCCGTTGCCTGTGTACGTAAAACTTGCTGTCTAGTTGTGACGCTCTGTTCGTGCCGAGCAACATCGAAGAGCCCGTTCACGTGTTCTCTGCCTGCGGTCATGGGAGAAAGTCTGGCTTGCGAGTTGGTTGACGTCGGAGCCGTCAAGTTCGGCACGTTCACGCTCAAGAGTGGCATAACGTCTCCGTTCTACGTGGACCTCCGAGTATCCGTGAGCTACCCGAAACTACTTGTAGGTATATTTCAACTCGTCGACCCCGTGCAGCTAGCATGGGTATTACGCATGGTTGGATTCTTGCTGTACAGCCGACTTGAAAAAGAAAAACCTCCGTTTCACGTTTCAGCATGAAATCGCCAATGCTGTCGTCGCCAAGATCAAAGAAGACAACATCGAGGGCGACCTCCTGTGCGGGGTTCCGTACACGGCGCTTCCCATTGCCACGGTGAGTTCACGCAGGCGTATACGGTACTAGACTTCTGTGGCGCTTTTAGTTTGACAAATTTGGCGTTTGTTAGACTTCCCTAATGCATTGATAGACTTTATTCTTGCTTTTCCAGAATCAGATAGCTATTGGAGGTCTTAGCATGGCAAATTTTCGACGTGGACGAATTAATTTCTCTAACGTTTTTGGAAAGCTTCTCCATAACATGAAGGTTTAGCATAGTCGAAGGTGCCAGTTCAACTTTCTGGCGCCCTTGTGCCATGGGCGTGAAGATGCTTCATTTCCGATGATTTCATTCCAGTCGAGGATCATTTTGTAGCGTTAGCTACACTGGCCTAGCCAAGCCCGTTTCGCGCGGCACATCAAGAGCCGTGCTGCGCATGCGCAAGGATCAGTGATGCCACCACGACCTACTGAACTACAGACCTGCACAGATCTCCCTGCTCCAGCACGCCTGGTCTAGTTCAACCCTTTTGCCGCTAGGGATAGAACGTACGAGCAGAGTGGCGCTAGTTATAACCTGTTCGCTGTCGTCTGCTTCTGCGATCTGTTCCAGCGCTCGTGCCGCTATTTTGGCAGCCCCAGATCGTTTACATTGTTTGTAAATGCATAAATTCACGAAAATAAAAAAGAAAACAAAATTTGCGAATGATTGCTTCTCATTTCAATCACGAGGTACAGTAGGAAGAGCGGTGCAAGAAAGAAAAACGAGTACAGCCGGCAGACGATAACATTTCCTCCCGTTGCCTTCGCAGTAGAGGAAAAAAATCTGATTACCAGAAGATTCATAGAATAAAATATAGTACAATGGAGTAATAAAGAACTACAATAATAAAGAACTTGATATATTGATATGAACAAGGACATTTAAAAGAATCACGCAGACGATATGTATACGTACGCAGACCACACACAAACTGCGTGAATCTGCAGACGCTGCAGAAGGCATGTAACTTCAGCCTTAGCTACATGCAGCTTGCTTGAGTTAATTACAGACGGGAAAACGTAAACGATCACATTGTGGTATATTGCTGTGTGCCATCATGTAAATCAGAACAAAGCAAGGACTCTAGCATCAGTTTTCGCAATTTCATAAAAGCTTTGCGATGCATATTTGACGGCCGAACAAACACGTGAACAATCACTCCATCAGTGAGTTTTTTTTTTTTGTGTGTGTGTGGAGCGGCGCGAAATTTCCGCATAATATCAAACCTAGAAAGAATTCGTGTACTATTTTACGCGTTATTACATGCCAATACAATGAGTACACTTAAACAATTTTTACACACTAGCTGTTGTCTTCGTAAGAAATTGTCACATATGCTAGCAGCCCGCTACAGAAGAGCAGGCGCATACATTCGAACATGGAGGAAGGAAAATGTATTCGAACGCCGCCCAGCCACCCGCCGAGTAGCAGACGAACAGGTTATAAAAGCGCCACCTATGGCCACCGGTTGAACGAAAGTGGGCGCAAGCTGCTCCCATAGAAGCCGGACATCTGTGCAGGTCTGTAGTTCCAGTAGGTCGTGGATGCCACACGGCTTGCGCACCGGAGCCGGCACCTCTCGCGCACTCCGCCGCCGGTCTGCGCATTCCAGAGGAGTGACGTCGTAGCCGTGGTAGACGCACTGGCGCCGGCGCGCGCTCGCTGTGCAGTCGCCGTCTGACACTGCGCTGGAGCCGCTGCGCTTCTGACTGGCGTTTGCCAGTGTGGTATAGCCATGGAGAAGGAGAGCGCAAATGCTGCTCAACAGCGCAGAAGAACGGAGAAGCTTGACTCATCGGATCCCGAAGTAGTTGCCTGGCAATTAGCGGTTAAGCGTAGGAGACAACCAGGAAAGCTAAGAAGAATCAGCTGAACCTTTGCTAACGCTACATATATCCTGGCATAGCCGAGCTAAGCCACTGCAACTTTATTATAAGGTTCTGAGCTGTTCAACATGTAGCGCGCGCGGCACTGCGTCTCTGGCTGTTCGTGCCGTTTATATAAAGTATTGTGAGGATTGCATATAAATTTCGGGACAAACCGCACGACTGTAGTCACCATACGTTGGACGAGTAGTGTTTGAACATAGCTCATAAAATAAATTTCAGGGCAAACTGTATGACTGTATACTCACCATACGGTGGATGAGTAGTGTTTGACCATAGCTTACTTTAAGCAAGACGTCTAATTCTTGATTCCAGGTTCCTGTACTGATTGTGACGTAACTATTTAACAATGTTATGCACCAACTAAGCTGGAATGTCATAATGCAGCTGCAGCATTCCAAAGAAGGCGCAAACATTATTTGGGGGGAAAAAAACAATGCTTGGAGAAAACCAAGCCTGCGGTAATCAAGTTCGTCTTTCTGGCCAGTGCAAATGATCTCGCAGAGAATTACAGACGTGAGACACACCTGCACTTGCTGTTGCAATAAAGCCCTTGAAAAAGACACCGTCAACTGAAATCGTTATGAACTTTTATTACAAGAACAGCAAAAAAATTACTTCACTGAGATACCTGAGTAAACATCTAATTTACAAACCATGAGCTGTTCAGTGCAGATGAGTGCAAATAATTTTTGCATGTATTTTGCACATATCATGGATCCCAAATCTAGGCCATTGTTGATGATGTTTACAAGTCATTTTAGATTTGGCAACCACTTCCTTACGCAGTGCGTGGCGATGGCAACGGAGCAACCAATGGTGATGGTCCGCAAGGAAATCAAGGCGTACGGCACAAAACGTCCCATTGAGGGAACCTTCCACCCTGGCCAGAAGTGCATCATTATCGAGGACATCGTCAGCAGTGGATCCAGCATCATCGAGATTGCTCAGGTATGTTAGCGCGTCTTCAAATACATGGGAATGTGTTGTGCATAGTGACAAACATTGTGCTGCTGAGAGTTTCCAGAAACCCACTTTTGTTGATGTTAGATGTTTAGGCAAGCTCGAGCAGGGAAGTAAAGGGAAAGTAAAGATAAACGCTAAATAAATGTAAACCATTAAGGTGTTTATTAGAAACTTAATCATTTGTCAAAAAAGGTTTGATTACTATATTTTGTTTCATTTATTACTATACTATACTCCGATTACGTACGAGCACCTGTCAGCAGTAATAACTGAAGCAAATTTGGCAATGTGGCGCACGTTACTGTCTAATTCAAAGAAGAACGTCTTGTGTATTATTTAGCCATGACGGCCTCTTGTCTCTTGATGCCGACTGTCTAGCGATCCCGCGTGCCACTGCTATTTTTTTTTTTTTTTCTAGCTGAGCTGGGAGCCCTCTTCACCTATTTAGTGCTCACACACCCTTCTACTCTGAATAAAAATGGGTGATGGGCATAATTGAAAATTAGGCATAATAAACAATCCGCAGATTGAATACTTAACCCAGCAGTATGTTCCACAGCTGCAGAGGCAACTGTCAGGTAGACTTGGTTTATGGTCCGCCTTGTTTAATATTCCGTTTTTTACAAGTGAACATTAGTTGAGTATTCTCTGCGACGTGGAGGGACTAGAGATCACAGTTTCTTGCACAATTTCTTTAAAGCTTAATGAAAACAATTCATTCCGTTCCGTGTTTGTTGTGGGATAATGTAAAGCGCACCTTTTCATAAATGTCTAGCGCCACGTCTGAAAGAAATATAACATTATTGAATATGCTCCCCAATGTTGTGCAAGTGGTCTGACGAAGCATACTGCTTAGCTGCGATGGCAAGGAAAACGCCCTACTAACGTTTTTATGTAGTGCAGCTGATTAGATTGACATTCAAAGAGATTGTCACCACGAAGTAGCACCCCACTTCGCTTGTGACCAGTGTGCTTAAATGAAAACGATAGTGCAAGCTGCTAGCTATAGTTTCGGTGGATCGTGGTGCACGAACGGCAATGTTGGGAGCACCCAGGCGATCAGTTCGATCTTAGAACAATGTTTTGTCATGAAAGAGACAGGGAGTATAGGCGAAATTTCCTTTTTTTTCTTCCTCCTCCTTCATTTTTCTTATTCGTTTTTTTTTTTTTAGAAGTAAGAATAAATGAGCAACCAACCGGCAAGCACCCTAGCCCTTTCTAAAACCTCACAATGTATATGCGTTGCTCTTATCAGACCGCTGTGGCAGCAGAAGAGGCACACACTTTTAGTTTCGGAGGCCATGGTCTCTTTGATTACGCACCGTACGACAACGTGGCATTCTGTGAACAAAGTTTTAAATGATGGAGCCGATATGTTTATGGTGGAGTTAAGCTCTTTGTCAAAGAGTGGCAGGTTAGTGATAACCCCATAGACTGTGTTATTTCTTTCCCATTTCTTGCATAGAGATACAAATGTACATGCTTGTGGGCATGTGTACTTATGTCGTGAGGAGCATCGAGAAAGCGCGGTGCCTTGTTCTCTCTTTTCTTTTTTTTTGTACTCCCCATGGCACCAACACTGCAAACGGGTGGCGGACGCCCAGACTAGCCTGCTCACTTGACATACAATCTTTCGCCATAGTGCATGCTTGCCCACAGGGCATGGTGGAATTGCCTGAAAAGGGCGTATTTCAAAAAGTTTACGCTGCCAATGCTTGCAGTGTAATGAAAACCGGCCGATTTCACAGAGATTAACAAAACTGAACACCCAAAGATATTTGCCACCACTGTCACGCTCTTTGTAGACGCCAATGAACCTGTTTGGGCCTCATCTACGGGGGAGCATCAAGTGAGCGTCCTTATCAAGCCATGATCTGAGTCACTTCATGCTTGCCCGGTGGTGAGGCGCATGCAGTTACATCACTTATGGGCGTGACAGTTGCGCGCTTCGTCTGTTTGATTTCGCCTTTATATGTGTGAAATTTGGCGTAATTCATTACGCTGTATACATTTGCAGCATAAACTTCTTGCAATTCTGGAAACAGTTATGGGCTGCTCAGATGGCGCACTTCAAGTCTTCCATTGGAATCAATTACTTATTTCTTTTGGTTAAAAAAGTTGCTCTAATTTGCATAATTACTTGTCCAATTACCAGATTGAGTCATTTTGAAGTGTATGATTCTGTGGAAAACACAATAAAGTGGAAATCATGTAATTACAGTTAAACATCAATATACCAAAATCGGTAAAATCTGCAATTTGCTTTGTTACATCTAAATTTCGTTGTATTGAAATTCGACCTTTATGCAATTAAGTACAGTCACCAAGGTATTTTTCTTACGCGGAAAGGGGCTGCAAAATTTTCCGAATTATCGGGCCATCGTAAGTAATCAAATATAAATGAGAAAACAATTCATTTTGTTAAGTTTGGGAGTCGGTGACGAAGGATACGGTTTCATGCCACGTCGATGATATCTTCACAGCAGCGATACGAATTAAGTGAAGCCAGCCACGCTTTCGCGTCCAGTCCGACCCCATGGCTGATAGCATTGGGCAACGCTATCATGAAATGCGCCTCTTGCTTCAGTTCATCTCCGAAACTCGAGATAACGCAACCTCCAATACTAAACGTGCAGGAAGACAGCCTACATGATGCCACACCGTCTCGGCACGCCCACTCATTGCACACGCAGTAGATTACCTCTAAAGCAAGGGGTGCACGGCTGCATATGCGCTCAGCCGCGCTTACAGCCATCTGCAGCTACGGCTGAGACGCACGCCAGAAATCGAGGTGCGCGCGCCTGATCGCGTCACCACAAGCTCGCTCCTCTTCCCCTCTTTCCCTTTGCTCGCACGGGAAGGCGGCACTCGAGAAGCTTATCTCACCCTTGCATGTTTTCACTCGCACCTAAAGCACACAGTGCGTGAGGCGCAATAGGATTTTATTGCATTGGACTTTATACGGAACTTTGGCGGTCGCGCGACGCGCAATTTGAGAGGTGCGTCCGCAAGCAGCCACATGTAATTCAATCATCTGACCATCCGCGGATGTGTCCATTTATTCTCTTGGTATTCGTTTGCAGTGGCAGTGAAATTTCATTATATTGAAATCGCATATAAACACACTTCATTATATTGAGATTTTAAATACATGGTGTTCCATGGACAGGAGGTTATGAAAAGTTAAATACTTCGCTATATTGAGAATTTTGTTATATTGAAGTTGATTATATCGAGGTTTAACTGTAGCTCATCTTCTCTATTTTATTCTAACAACCCATTATTTTGGTTGTGAGCACAGACGGCATGCTATGGCCGCTGGTGGCTGAAACGTATCATTCAGCTTGTTTGGTGGTAAATACATGCAGATCTTCGGCACCGTCAATGCAATCATTGTCGTATTTTGCAACAGTCATACAATTCAGTGTAACTTAAGTGTTACATTGAATTGTATGATTGAATTCATATATGCATACCTGCGTCTCTTTCATATGTGACACATCATTTTTTGGTTGCAAATGTCGTCAGCGAGAGGTATTTCTAGTCTTCGTAGTATTGCCTACTATGTACAGTCGAACCTCAATATAATAATTATTGGATATAACAAAGTAAATCAAAAATATGTCTCACTGATATCAGCAAGCAACAAATGCAAGCTTATAACAAGTATCAGATATAACAAAACTATTCTTGTGGAAGAGATGACTTCATTAGAGTGAGGTTTGACTGTATAGGAAGAGAGTGTAATGAAGAAAGCGAAGGCCAAACTTTCCTTTTGGAAATCTCTTGCCAAATCACTGTTACATTGGCATGACGTCGGGTATTTCATGGTATTTTTTGTATATTGTATATAAATGCCTGCTTATTGTGCACAATTAGGTGTAACTAGATTCCTGAAGTGTTTGGTTCACGTGGCATCGTCTTGTTGAGGGCTAGTTGTGCTATCTTAAAAGGAGGGCTAGTTGTGCTATCTTAAAAGTAAACTGGAACACCCCAACAAAACAAAGATAACGCAGCATCCACAGCAGGACAAGCGCAGATTGCCAACTGCGTTTTAACTAAAACAAAGCCAGGCTTTTGCAGTCTCTGTACAGCTCAATCTTGTGTACTCAAGACAATACCAGTTACAATCTTTTGAAGAAATGGCATGTTTAGAATGAGTGCAACTGATATTGCCCTATACTTGTGCACACACACGCATGAGCTGCACAGAGATTACAAAAAGCTGACATTCTTTCAATAGGACGCCGTTGGCAGTCAGCGCATGTCCTGCGGTGCATGTTTGCATCGTCCTCCCTGTTTGAGTGAGTTGTTTTCGTTGTAAAGCGGTACGTCTGATGCAACATTTCACTGCTGCAAAGAGCGTGTGCAGGTGTCACGTTTCCTGTGTTGTGTTCTCGTGAATGGATAATGCTTGGCACATTTGCCAGATGTTATTCATTTAGATTTTTCTCTCATAAATTTTTCGCAAGTCATCTGAAGCACTGTGCACAGGCCAAACATTGCAAATGACTGGGTTTACCTTTCAGACTTCAAAAAGAGTCAAACCTCGTTGTAATGAAATCTGACCTGACATGAAAGTAATTTAATTATATCTGATATTCGGTACATGCTTATATTGGCAACAAACAATTTAGGTTTACTTTTTTGTATCCGATAATTAGTTATATCCATGTTTGTCATGTTCAGGTTCCACTTTAAATGCTAGCAGCTACCGTATAGACTCGTCTAAGGGCCACACTTCTTTTTTTCACAATTTCTATGAGGTGCGGTCCTTACACGGGACTGAACCCTTTGGTCCAAACAGTGCCAGCGCTGCTGGCGACTGCTGCACACCCCAGATTCCCGGATGTCAGCGTCTGCTGTTCGAATGATAAACAGCGCTGCACTCACTGTACCTACTGTATAGACTCATCTAAGGGCCGCACCCCAACTTGGCAGCCCAAAATTCGGGTGAAAAAAATTTCCATCGGAGAAGCAATCATGTTCGGTGCCCCGATGCTGGCGCACGCACATCAGCGAAGTTTTGCGCACTGCCTACTTTCGCATGCCGACAGTAGGCAGTGCGCGAAAATTCGCTGATGTGCGTGCGCAGCATTGGGGCACCGAACACGATTGCTTCTCCGATGGAAATTTTGGGCTGCCAAGTTGGGGTGCGGCCCTTAGATGAGTCTATACAGTAGGTACAGTGAGTGCAGCGCTGTTTATTATTCGAACAGCAGAAGCTGACATACGCACAGTGGACGTTGCTTCAGCCTGACAGAAGAGCACTCATGGCATACACGTTGCGTGGTTCCTCGAGGGCAGAATTTGTTTCCGTGACGGGGACCAGCCAGGACAACTCGGGAAGTAAATAGACAATGTCATTGCTTGTATGGATGTATTTAGTATGCATGACCAGCTTGAATTGCTAATTCAAAATGCTTGCTCACAGGAACAATCTGAAGGACGCCACATAACATTGATTGGGGTGGCAGCCCAGGGAACCTCTTCTACAGATGCATTTAGCATTCTGTCCTGCAGTGAGGTAACTGCCTCAACAGGTGCTGCAAGCACAGTCAACAACAACGTTTACGGGACGCAGGATTTGCGAAAAGGTTGAGTGCCTGTGCAGCCAGGGCACGTAGCCTCGACTTAACGTTTCTCAGTTTGTGTTGTTTTTGCCACCTACACAGTGATCCGTTAATTGACAGAGCAGCAATTCACTGTTGTCGTGGAACCCATGTCTCGTAAGCTTTTATGGCTAACTGTACATATGTCTGATACAAGTTAGTGTCCTTAGCTGTCGGGCATGCATATTTAAATGACTACTTAAAAACAACAGTGTACCCGCTGTGGTTACTCAGTGGCTATGACATTCTGCTGTTGAGCGGGAGTTTGCGGGTTCAACTCCTGGCTGCAGCAGCGACATTTTCATAAGGACAGAATGCAAAAAATTCTCATGAGCTAAGTTTAGGTGCCTGTTAAAGAACCACGGCCGATCAGAGTCAATCCTGAGCACCCCCCCCCCCCTTGGCATTCTCTTGGCCTGTGCATTGCTCTGGGAGGCAAAAAGCCCATAATTAAATTACAAAAGAATCGAACTCGGGCCTGTAGCATGGGAAGCGAGTTACTACACTCGGTGTCATGCTAACATTTGACAAGGGGCGCAGAATTGTATTTACCATACTTCAGCACATGCCATCCTGTGGTAACTGTCTCAGGCACAATAGATAGAGTAAACAGTGTTGTTATTGAATAAAGTGTGTGTGTGAGTGTTGCAAGACTGCTCTTGGATAACTTGGACAATCATCTTAGATGGGTTCTGCCAGATCTTTTTTTCCCCTATTTGTATTGCATAGCTTAAGGACACTTAAAATGAGCTTGTGCTGGATGGGTTCTTTATTTTGCTTTTCCTAGTAGTGGATCTTCGTAAAAGCTATACAAGCTTTGATTGACCTACTCTGGGTGCACGCTTGCTGTGCCACACAGCCCTCTTGTTTCAACGGGGAACTATAGTTTACCGAAGTACTCGCAGCTGATTAACGTAGAGCATGGCATGATGTCCGCAGGCGCTTTCCGCAGCTGGCCTGGTGGTGACAGATGCTGTGGTGTTTTGGACCGTGACAAGGTGGAAGAGAGAACCTGCTCAAGTGGAACATTCAACTACACAGGTAAGGTTCCTGCCTTTTCTGGGTTCGGTGTTCTTTTTCTTTCTTTTTTAATCCCAGAAAGCCCGAACACGTTCCATATGAAAAAAAAAAAAAAGAAGCAGAACAACTCATTCAAATTTATTTTGTGATTATGGAGAGTACAATAATGTGAAGGAACAATGAAATGTTTCCTGAGAAAAAGTTATTAGTATGTATAGGAATTAATTAAAGTAGAATCTCTGTAAACGAAATTGCTTAAACGAAATTGCCGCTTAAACAGAACAACAGCCTACATGTATTGCTGGTTTTTGTACGTGGGTAACATAAAAAACCGGAACCAAAATTTTGCAACTCTCAGTGAACGGTACCACAAAAGCAAGCTCTCAAGGATTTTTCCAAGGAGGAGGGCAGTATCAAAAGTATTTTGTTCATGACACCTGTCTTCTATTCAGAGCGGTGCACAAAGTCTCAAGCAGGCAAAACTTTGATAGATTTTAAATGCACAGCATGTACAGACCGGGGCCGTATTCTGTAACGCTTCGGTTTTTCAAAGGATTCGGTTTGGCGGTGGCGTCACATTGGGGCGTCCGTTGACGTAATGAAAACAAGTGGAAGGACAGAGGCTAATCAGCGCGAAGGTTTTCTTTTGTGGCGGTGAACGTCACAAACCGAGTAAAAATATAGTAATTTACGAGCGCTTCTTGGTAAATAAAAAGAATTGTTCATGGTATTGATGAGGTTTATATTTTTCATTATGAGACGTGTGTGAGTTGTACTGGCGGTGAGTGATTTAACGAATTTTGTTAACTTCGGTTGACCCATTTATGCTGCTAGGTGGGACGTCGTACGCTAACTTCGCGTTGCGGCCAAAATACACACTCAAGTTCCTCGCACAGTCGGAGCGCTGTCTCTTTTGAGAATCTGAATTGTCGCCTGAATCCCTCGTCTGTCATCTGAAAGGCATCTTGTCGACATCGAGGTCGTCGCTGTCTGTCACGGAGGCTCGCTAAAAGCACGATAACAGGCGCCACAGGCACCGCACACGCCGTCATTTTGCTCCGAGTGCCACGATCTCGCCCGTGCACCGGCATGCAGAGGCTCTGCACACGGCACACCGCGCTTCGGTTCAGACCGAGCAGCGCAGCGCGGCTTCGCTGACGACAAATTCGTTTCCGCGTGATTGACATGTGCGTAACGTCATCAAAAAATGCGTTCACGCTCTGAGGCGATGGCGTTACCCAGGCGGCGACCAGTCGCTGCACGCAAACCGAATTCTTCGAAAACCGAAGCGTTACAGAATACGGCCCCTGGACAGCTTCACAGCGCCGCCACTCGCCCCCATAGACAACCAAAATAAGGACAACCAAAATTTTGCATGCCTTAACATCACGCTGTTCAATAATTTTGATTCCCCCTCCATGAAAGCATGTTCTCGGCCGCCGACTGGAGCAGTAAAAGCTATGTCTTTGTTTTGATATGTCGCCAGCACCTCCTCAAAAACGCAACTGATGATGCCTAGTCAATCCATTATTGTTGACCGCCTCCCCAAACCATGTGAAAAACTAGCTGCTACATTGACTTCTGCACGGTTCTGCTGCTACACCTCAGCACGTTTCTCAGTAAACGGAACTTCTGTTAAACTGAACATATTGCTTTGGTCCCTTGATGTTTCATTTAATAAGATTCTACTGTAATTAATAATTGGCTTCCTTAACCACCCACAACTGAAAAGTTGCCTCCAGCATATAAAGGACGCTACTATGGGCTTTGCACTAAATTTCTTGCAGTTAGATCATCAGAGTTTGGATCAGCCTAATTAAGTATAAAAATAGTACTTGGGCTCTGTGGGGATAAGCAATTCTATCACCACAGGGTTGTCCCGTGAATTTCAGAGTGCTAAGAAAACCAAGTCGTTGAAGCTGTTTGGCGATGGGGCAATTTCAGTGGGGCAGTGAGGTCAGCATAACACAGATCGTCATATAAGGTTGGAACCTAAATCTTCAGAGTTGAAATGTCATTGTATTAACCACTAGAATGTGCAATGAAAGTAAGTTGTGTCTGAAATACTAGGTTCGTACTATTTTCTTTGGAGTGCTACCACCATGGTGGGCTTGGGCATTTTCTAACTTGTAAGGACGAACGCGCATCCCATTACCTCAAGAGTGGCTGGATTTGGTCATCTTGTTAAGCGTGCGCTGCATAGAAGGGCCACGGAGAAGGTGATTTGGCTGCTACTAATGCCTTTTGTGCCTCGCACACCATGCCTGTGGGGCCCCTTTCCTTCCTGTTTCTTTGAACTGGAGACAATCCTCTCCGCAGCACAGGGAGACATGCTGCTTTTCCAGTGCTGCTCTGACTTTTGGCTGAAGAGCTTGTGATAGTTCGTAACTCGCCTCAGCTGCAGAGACCGCTGCGTGCCGTTCCTCTTGCAGCATCCGGTCATTTTGAGCGACTTACCGCCACAGGGCCGGGAGCGTAAAACCGTGCGAGGTGAGCTGCACTCTTTTCAGTCTCCCAAAGTGCGCATTCCCATAAGCGATCTCGCCCCAGCTGTGCAGAACACTAGGGCCACTTTCTTGATGCCTGCCTTGGTCGACAGAGGTGATAGTAAACGCCTTCATTTGGAAAGACTCGTGCTTGTTTCCTTTGGCCTGAACCTGGCGTGGTTGCGACTTGTTGCAATACTTGGGCTTGCGCTGACTGTTATGGCTGCTACAAAAAGCGCTAGTGAGCAACTGCCAGTCCCGTTGGCTTGGTGTGATCCAGAAAATGGATCACTCGCACACGCAGATAGAACCCCTATATTTTCAGTGTGTCTGATCATTCGGAAGTAAGTGGCAGAGCCAGCACAGTCTTTTGCCTGCCCAGGGAGCAAGGTGGCACCGAGAAGCCAGCCGGGTGCACCTTGCCAACTTGGGTCCATGAGTCAACAAGCATCGGCGGGACCAAGCGAAAGGCAACAAGTGTGCTCGATTGCTACCTGGAAGTGCTTGGTCGGCACAGATTGAATCATTTCCTACTTCTCAGTGGCCCTCTGGTTTTAAAGTAGGGACAGGCCCTGCCCTGAGAAGAAATGTAATCGGCTCTTTGTGCCATTTCAAGGGTGGATGATTATCAACACCGATCACCAGGGAAGAGGCGCATCTTTGCATCCCAGTATGGGCTCTATGTTCCGTGTAAGTGACGAGTTCCTTCTCAACAAAAGCCGCGAACAGTCTCTTCTGCACCGACAGCGAACCACTGGACATAAGGAGGATGAGGTAACCAGCAGGCAAAACACAACTGTTGAAGAGCTGTTATGGCACACTGGGTTAGATCCGGAACTTGCTTGGTGACTGATGACAGTGGTGGCAGCGCCCACGCAGGAGGCCTCAGAGCTTTGACATTGTCATAGAAGACTCCGGACGCTCCACAAACTATCATCATCACGCTGCATCCGAGAATGACCTGCAGGGGCCATACCAGCGGCACTGGCGATAGAAGACAAAGGCTGCTCCCTGATTGAGGTGAACTGCATTGTGTTGGTGTGGAGTAACCAGACTCACTCGGTAAAGCCCTATGTGATGGTGGCCCCTTTATGGCCATAGGGTGATAATGAGGCTGCATGTGAGGATGTGCATGCATACCAATATGTTTGAAATGTGGATTCTGGCACAAAGATAACTAAGCGGAAAGAAGAAGGAACAGAAAGAGCGCTCTCTTCTGTCCCTTCTTCTTTTCGCTTAGTTGTCCTTGCGCCAGGACCACATTTCAAGCATGAACAACTAGCCAACATCGCATTCTACCATATGTCAGGTGCAGCTGCTCTTGGTTATCACACAATGGTTACGTGCACATCATAAAGAAGATTGGCATGATCGCTCAACCGTCTGCCTTTCGTGCCTTGCTGCAGCCTAGGCACCTCCTTCCTTCTTTCTTTTTCTTGGAACCGGAAAGACTCCTACTCTTCACAGCACGGAGACACATGCCGTTCCCCGATGCCACTTAGCCTTCAGGTTGAAGAGTTTGCATTCAGCCGCAACTTGTCTCAGCCATGAAGACGGGTGTACCGCTTGCAGCGCCCGGCTATCGTGAGGGACTTACTGCCCCAGGGCCGAAAGCCAGGGTTATAATAGGTGCCTTTAGTATGAATGACTCATGCCTGTCCATTGGCCTGAACCTGTTGTGGTCACAACTCATTGCAAACCGTGGGTTAGGCGTCCAGCTATGACCTTTAGGGCTGCTGCGAAAGCTCTAGCGAGTGTCTGCCACATTACAACTCACCCGGTCTGCTATTCTTCTAAAGAGGACAGAACACTAGCTCAGTGAACTATTTGAACAGCTGAGGAAATGGAAAAGAAAAAAAATCATCAGGTCTTCAGAGGTCTAGCACAGGGCCAATGATGAAGCAATGTTGTACAATGTAGGGCCAATGTGTCCAGTCTGACCCATTGGTCAATATGGGGTCTATGTCTGCCAATGTAGCCAATGTTAGGTCTTCATTGGCCCTGCTTGTGCTGCCTTTTCAAGGAAGAGGCTTCCTTCTTTTCATTGATGCATTGTTTAAGTGTTGCTCAGAGAACACAAGAATAGCATACAGACAAGAAAAAAGCATTAAATATATGCTGTGCGTGTTGTTTCTTGCTATCCCCCCCCTTTTTTTTTTTCGCCTTGAGGACCTCGCACGATCTGATTTCATAGTTGCTGCCTTGTTGAGCACTCTGTGACAGTAGTTGTGCCTGATGATGCAGCATCTTTTGCATCACGACCATCATGAAGAAGCTGGTGGCCAAGAAGCGGCCTGAGCGAGGAAGTGGCCAGCAAGGTGGCTGACTTCGTGCAGACGGTCAAGGCGCCCTGGTGCCTTCCCTCCTTTTGCCTTCGCCAAGCAAGGTTGGTCGTGTGAAAGTTTACTGTTGGGCTTAGCTTGTTACACAGTCGCTTATAATGAAAACAGTGTAACAGGAGGACAAACTTATCGTATCTGTCTCCCTATTTTTTGGGGGGAGCCAGGAAAGTTGGTTGGGGGTCACGTTGGTCACGTTGACCTTTCACGGCTCCACATGAAGCAAACGATCCTTACTTTGGAGGAAAAAGCCTTTCTCAAAGTTTCCTGTTTACCTGTCTTGCTCTACCTGACCCGACACTACGGCTACAATTTCCAAATCTGGCCATGCAGTGTGTGTATTTCAATCTAGTCTATTATAGTTTTTAAGAGTACTGAATCGAAAATATGAGTTGGCCTGTATTCAAGTCCGAGCTTTGCATGCTGTGTGCCAATAATGACCACAGTGCGGCCACAACACAAGCGAGTACGATGATGTAGGACCTATCAACCCACAGCTTCTCCAATTGTGCAATTCATACAAATTATTGTGACTAGTATTGTATTATTGTTAATATGTTAATTGTGTGGTTGCCTCTTTTTCCAGGTCAGCTCGCATTTGAGAAACATTGAGCTTGTGTTAACAGCTAGCATTGAGGCAACCATTGAAGCATTTATAACCGCAGTGGTGGTGAAATGGTAGAGCGTCCGCCTCATGTGCAGGAGGTCCTGGGTTCGAATCCTGGTGCTGCCGAAAACCCACCGGTCTTTCTTAGGGTAAAGATGTACCACGATTTGGCACGTGGTTGTTTATGTGGGTTCTCATCTTGAAAGGGGGCCCAATAGAGATTTATGAAGGTCTCTGGGCGCCCCTTGTCCCACTGCAGTTTTGGTGAAATAGTTCAGCATCCAGCGCTGCTGTGGGAAGTAGACGAATGCTGCCGTTGGGGTACCTACCGGTAAAATAGGTACAAGTGCGCTCCCAGCCCGGTGCTCTGCATTTACAGGAGTTCCAGATGCTTGGAAGGAAGGCCACCTATTGGGAAGTTGTCAGTATCTGACCACAAGATCCCTTCTTACTGCAGCAATGGCCTAGTGATAGATCATCAGCCTCGTATGCGGTAGGTACTGGGCTCAAATCCTAGTGCCGCCGGTAACCCACCGATTTTTCTAATGGGCAGAAATTTCTCCAGGCCTGGTGCTCAGCTACTTGTGAGTGTTCGACTCTCGTAAGGGGGGCCCTATAAAGATTATGTGCGTAGTCTCCGGGTGCCCCTTGCACCTGTCATTCGCTACTGCTGCTACTTGGCTATAATTCAGTCAAGCTTCGCACCATTTAGATTGCAACATTGCATTTGATCTGTGTGTTTTTTCACACTGGTCTTGTCGCAGTTTTTTGGTAGCGAGCTGTTTCAATCTTCACAGTGATGTGGCGTAATTAGCCTGCGTCTCCTGTGTCTTGTCCAAGCAGGAGAACTTTGGTCACCGGAGCCAGGTTGCCCGCTGCCTGCTTGCCAAGCGCCTTTTGGGTCTGATGGACCAGAAGCAGACCAACCTGGCAGTTGCCGTCGATGTCACCAGCACCGACAAATTACTGCAGGCACGAAGTTCTCCCCCTCATTTTTAAAACAAGGCTGCCTGCAGCAAAATTTTACTGCGGTTTATTTATTTTTATTTTGTTTATTTTACCCTCAAGCGCACAGAGCTTTACACAGGGGAGTGGGGTACATAAATAATAAACAAAATACAAAATGTAATAATATGTGCAATACTAATAACATTTACAATACACAGGATGAGACAATGTTTAATACAACAAAACGTGCGAAGAACCGCGTTAAAAAAAAAAAAAAAGCTTTATGCGTCATCAAATAAATAATTGTATATGGTTGCACAAAATAGATCATGGTCCAAAATGGAAACGATATCTGAGGGAAGGTGGTTCCAGTCACTGGACGTGACTGGCGGTGCGTTAAAAAGGAGTTGTGGATGTTATCGAAGCAATCTTGGCAAGGCAGCTTGGCTGTTAATTGTATAATTTTTTTTTAATGAGCAACCCTTAAATAGCGTTTAAGCAAACAACAGGAGCACATGGTGGTTAGCGAACGTGACACAGGTCACAGAGTATGGCCTCTGAGATTTTCAGTATGCCGTAGGTGCTGCCCAATCTCGGAGGTCATGCCCAGATGTTAAGCTAAGTCTCGGTGATTTCTGATGAGTGGTGGTGAAATTGTCTTCTCCAGATTTTGGTATCAAAAATATATTTTTGCAAGCCTTTTAATGCTTTTAGACACCACTTTCCCCTGTTGATTGAAAACTTACTTTCACCACATTTCTTGTATCTTCAGAATCATAGAAGGTGTACACCTGCAGAAAATATTTAGAACTTTCAATTCTTTAGTGAGTTTTGTCAAGTTTACAGAATGTGGACTCCATGTGAAAACTCGCTACAGGAACATCAAATATGAGAACATCAACTTTTTCATGTGTTGAAAAGCTTGAAAAGCTTTTCCAGCAGCTTGAAAGTTATGCCTGTTGCTTGACATTATGAAAAACAATGAAAGAAGTGAACCCACTACATGCAACAACATATTGACACCAAGCGAAAACACCCAACCGTCTACCTTCCCATTCATTTTACTAAAACATCTTACACATGTTCTTCAAAATTGCAGCACAATTCCAATCACAAGGGTTTCAAGATACAGTAGAACCCTGGTGATAGGTTTTTCACGGGGCCTTAAAAAAAATAAAATAAAACGTAAGCTACGGGAAACACAAGAGCTGAGAAATTGAAAAATTGAGAAATGGGAGTAGTGTTGAACTGCACACAATATTATTTTAATTCTTACGTGTCAAAAAAAAAGTTGTAGTTTCGCCCGAATGCCGAAGCATCGATTGTGATACCAAATTAGTAGACAGCTATACAAAGT
The DNA here is from genome assembly GCF_013339745.2 of Dermacentor silvarum. Classification (NCBI taxonomy): domain Eukaryota; kingdom Metazoa; phylum Arthropoda; class Arachnida; order Ixodida; family Ixodidae; genus Dermacentor; species Dermacentor silvarum. The sequence continues at coordinate 20,069,194 of NC_051164.1, read as the reverse complement.
AATGATAGCAGATTTATCGGCCGTATAAACTTGTTCCCGGGTGCTGTAGACTCTGCCCCCAATGCAGATTGCTTTCAAGATGCGGCCCGCACGACCACCGCGCAGTACGCAGTTGATGCCAGAGTACAACACCGCCGCTATCCCTCCCCCCTCGCTCCCTCGCCGGTGCCTCGAGCGCAACGGAAGAAGGCACACTTCCTCCCTGCTTTTCTTTCTTTCGCATGCGAGATTTAGACGCGGTTGTCGGCTCCCCTTGCACGCTTTCACTTGCACATACAGCATACGGCTCGCGGCGACGGCGTTATCGCCCTTGGATTTTATACGGAACATCTATGAGCCAAAACCAATTTTAGGGCCACAACGCGTCATACACACCACCTTTAGATAGCAAATACGCATCTCAAGGGCCATACTTTTGCTGGCAGAAACCGAAAATCGTCATAGGTGTCGCCCCCGGCACTTTGGGCGGCCAATGCCATCGTCAAGCCACCAAGCCAAGTGACATGAAAAGTCAAAATGGCCGCTCGGGCCAACACGGGGTGGCAGTTCGCAACGTATGATGCGGGAACGGTCCCACAGTTGGGACGCAACAGCGGGGTTACCAATGCATTGGGTTCTATGGGAGCTGTGCCAACAACGTAACAGCGGGAAAACGCAGCACCCGGGAACGTAACAGTGGGGTTCTACTGTATACAGTATGCGACATTCTTAAATATCATTACTTCATCAGTGCTTTTGCTATTGACGCACTATCTTGGTGTACACAATTGTGTACATAGCGTCTGAAAGGGTTAAGGTAATCCACACATATTTAAGGCTTAAAAGTTACATGGAAGCTGCTGTATACTGTGTATTTGTACGCAGACGTTAAGTTATATTTAAAAATACCGATGTGAAATAAAAATGACTGTACCTTTGGAGAGTCAGAGATGACAACCAAGGGGGTAACGGATGATATGCAGTAATTAGTCACCATTAAATACTACCTACTACCTACCTACCTAGCTCCTACGCGTAGTGGGGAGCTACCTACGCTCGCGTGCTCTTTTTATTA